>NC_044503.1:25741983-25744483 GCF_902362185.1 Chanos chanos
GGTTCTGTAGAAATTCTCAGACAGGGTATGTATGTGTTCATTAAACAAGTAAGAAGTCACCTGACCGGGCAGGATTCAGGCAAGGTTAAGCGTGTGGATTAAGAGACAGATAGAAGTTAGTGGGAGAGACTGCGCTGTGCCACTGTGTGACATGTTCTCTGTGTTACTGTGCTGAAACATATTGCTTTTCCATGCAGTTACTCGTTCATGTATGTACGGAGTTGAATGAGGTTAATGTCAATGGTTAACATGCTGCTGAGATTAGTTATTAGTGTGTGTGCGTGCGCGCCCGTGTGTGTGTGCGCGTGTGTGCGCGTGCGCATGGGGCGTGGATACAGTTTGTATGTATTTAACTAATAAAGTGGCATTGTTTTGGCCTTAGTCTGGGTCAGTTTAAGTCAGTTTAAGACATCTGTCTTCTAACAGAGACCTCTATATGTGTAGCCTTATGTCATTCAGGGAGCTCTTTATTCCTGCTTAACATCCCTCTCTGTCTACTGGCATAAATACATAAAGTATGATTTCCATATGGCTTAGGGAATGTGTGTGTGTGTGTGTGTGTGTGTGTATGAGCTGACATATGTGATATGTATGTTCATTATCCCAGCACACATCTATACATTTGTGTGTGTGTGTGTGTGTGTTTATATGACATTTCTGTTGTGTAGGCGTGTTGAGGTGTGCTTAGCGAGCGTGTGTAATTAGGAGAGAACTGGCGCGGTGTTTCTCCTGGCTGATGATGGCAGAGTTAGGGGTGTGACAGAGGAAGCGTGGGCGACTTGAAGACCTTGAGTACTTCATTATCTCTGGCACCGACCACGCTCGAGAAGAAACGTGACGATCGCAGCCATACTGTAGCGAAACGGCGTTAGCAATGTCATCGCTAACCGACAGGAGCCTCTGCTGTGTGGGTACGATGGAGTCTCGTTTGATCCTCCGAGCCACTTTGCCCCCCAACGAGTTGATTGTAATCCGTGATGACACCATACCCAAACGAATGGCACCGAACGTGTTTCTGTTTAACGTTGATTCGACGCTTTTATGGACGACACCGTTTAACTGTTGTTGAAACAGATGTTAGCGTTTTGTCCAACAGCAAAATAAACCATTTCTCCATCCATTATGCCACAAAGTATTTCTGACCGAGTGAACCGTAGTTCAAGGTCATTCAAGGGCGTTGTTCATTGAGACAAGTTTGGGTCACTGGTTGAGTACATGTTTATCCAGTAAAGTTAAATGGACTTGAAAGCTGTTTGTACCTTGACTGTACCGTTTCAGTTACTCATGCTGCTATAAGTTAATGTTATGACCACTTAAGAAGTCTTCAGATTTGCCCATGCATACCAATGGAGCATTCACACTATGTCAGAGGGGCTCTATAAACATATCTTTAACAGTCACAAATTTGTTTTTAGCATTTCCTTGCACATTCTCAGAACTTTTTGCGAAGAGGGATGAGGGGCAGAGCTTTGAGGTCTTCAAGACAGACTAGCGACCAAGCAGTCGCACGGAAACATGTTGAACTGGCCGATCTCTGAGTGTGAGTGAGTAGTGAGGTAACTCCACAGGACACACATGTCAATTAGAGAAGCTTGTTTTACGCTGCATCTCAGAGCTCAACATGACACTGAGCTGTGTTGTGAGTGTGAGCCAAGCAGCTGAGAGAGAGAGAGAGAGAGAGAGAGAGAGAGAGAGCGAGAGAGAGAGAGAGAGAGAGAGAAAGAGAGAGAGAAATCCTAAAATATACTCAGTGTTTTGCATGCTCACACATTTTAAAGAATGCGGAGCTAGTCGTTCTTTTCCACGAAGCTAAGTTGTGAGTATACGAACATGATGGTCAGACCATAAAGGGGTGTTGATTGGAGGGTGAATGTCTGTATTGTGAGTAAGGAAGAAGAGAGAGAGCGAGAAAGAAAGAAAGAAAAAAAGAACGAAAGAAAGAAAGAAAGTAAGGTAATAGCAAGTAGACGCAGGCTGGTTTTGAAGCCGTACTCTTCTGGTCTGTAACTCGCCCCAGATGAACGCAATCAGGCGGGAGTGGAGAATTGTGTGTTACTATAGTAACCTCGGTGGGCCGCCTGCATCGGACAAAGGCCCCTCCGTCCCGTCCATCTCACAGAGCAGTGTGCACACAAGGGAATCCTGGGGCTTTTGCCCTGCCGCCTATGAAAGAGTCTGCAGGTGCCCAGTCAGAAACAGAGAGACCGAGAGAGTGTTCTAGATTTAAGAAACCGGGGGGGGGGGGGGGGGGGGGTTAGGAAAAGGTAGAGGATGATCCACAAGGTGAGAGAAAAGATAGAGAGAATAGATAAGATAGAATGATTGATGGGCGAATTGAAAGAGAAATTTATAAAAGGAGTTTGACGTGAGCTCCGTCGGCGGCGGCCATGAGCGAACCCGTTTTTTTTTTTTTTTTGTTTAAACGAATTAAGGAATTTGAGTTCTTGTGGCTTTTCAGAGAGTAATCTTAATTCATGCTAATTTTTTTTTCTTTTTTCCC
>NC_044503.1:25749483-25756983 GCF_902362185.1 Chanos chanos
CGATGTGTCTGTGTTGAGTTTTTAGGCCGGCTCTGTATCACTGAAAAATCTCTCTCTCTCTCTCTCTCTCTCTCTCAGTTCTTCCTATGAGACATTTTTGTCTCAGCACAGATCTCATGGTTTCTTCATGTCTTGTTCAGTCTCTGCTCCAAGATAGATACAGAGACATAGATAGATGTATAGATTCAGACAGATAGTTGTCTGTGTGTGAGTGTGTCTCTGCACTGCTTTATTACAATGTGTTGTTATATTATATCTTAGTGTTTTAGTGTGTTGTGGTGGGATACTCTGTGTGTGCGTGTGTGTGTGCGTGCGTGCGTGTGTATGTGTGTGTGTGTGTGCGCTTGATGTGGCCTTGGCTTGCTGTTGCTCAGTGTTATTGATGGTTGGGGGGGGGGGGGGGGGGTGGACTTTAACGGTTGACCTGTGTGTGTGTGTGTGTGTGTGTGTACGTGTGCGTGTTCGCGCGCGCCCACCCGCTCGACTCAGACCGTTTGGCCGTAAAATCGAGCTTTGCTCCCGGGGGCAGGTTCTCTCTCAGGACATTACCGTTAAAGCGCTTGTATGACCTGCCCAGACAACCCGCCTATACATCACAACGCAGGACACTTATTCCCCTCACGTTTTAATGGAGCCCCTTCTCCCGTTCCATCCATCTGTTCTCCCGCGCTAATTCTCTCCTCTGGGCACCCTCCTTCCATCTCCTCCTCTACTCCCCTCTGCTTCTCTCCTTCTCTTATCCCTCTAAGTCCGACTTGCTTTTTATCTCTGCGTACACTCACAGGCTTTTTTTTTAAGGTTCCACAAGTACGTAGGTAAGTTTGTCCTTTGACTACTTCTTTTGCCTCTACCTCAGTCCTTTTTGATCCTTGACTCCCTCTGGATTCTGATGTGGTACCTGGCTTAATCCCACCCACCCCCACCCCCCCAGCCCCACCTTCACTCTGTCATCAGGTTTGTGATTGGCTACTTGGTCATGTGCTAGCGTTGGTCAGATCGTTGGACAGAGAATCATTAGAGGGATCAGTTTGTCATTAACCTCTGATGTTAAGCCATGTTCCTGATTATGCCCTTTTGCCAGTCTGCCTGGACACAAACAGGTCTTTTGATTTTTTCCCCCAGTTCAGTTTCATTATCTCTGTCTCTCTCACTCTCTATTTCATGCTCTCTTTCTTTCTATCACTCTCCCCATCACTCATTCCTTCCTTTCCTTTCCCTCTCTCTCTCTCTCTATCTCTCTCTCACACACACACTCTTTCTCTCCCTCTCTTGCATACATAAATACACACGTATACGCTCATTCTTTTTCTCTCTCTCTCTCATACGCTGTCTCTCTCTCTCTCTCTCTCTCTCTCTCAGTGGAAGTACTGGTTCTGACAGTGGGCTGCAGAGAGCAGGGTTGTTCTTTAGGGATTTCTCTAATCACGGTGGAGTCTCATTCCGAATGCTGTGCACGGAGAACGCTCCGCCTCCCTAATCGCTTTTAACAGCGCGTCCGACTTAACCAATCCCTGAGAAACACACTTACAAATGAGACCTGCTCGTGTGTGTGTGTGTGTGTGTTCATACATGTGCTATGAGAATCCGCAGTAACTCACATGCTCGTTCTAAACCATGTTTCCCGCAGCCAATCAGATGCACTGTCCAAAGAGACGTGTCGGTCTGCTGGGAACCGAAAAGATGGTTGTTAGGGGTGTCAGTGATCAATATCAATTACTTAAATAAAATCAGTCAGACCAATCCTTTCTTTAGATCTACATCTGTTTCTATATCTTTTTATACGTGTGTGTGTGTGTGTGTGTGTGTGTGTGTATGGATTTATAGACACAGAGAGAGATAGAAATAACTATACATACAGATATGGATAGATACATAGAGACATAGATGTAGATATAGATACAGCAGTATGGTTGTACACCCAAGCATACACACACACACACACACAAGCTCAAACTTAGCAACACAAGCATTGCTTTTGTGAGCTATTATATGACATTTTAAATGCACAGTAGCAATTTATTGAAAAACAGTCAACAAAGGTAAACACTGAAAACCTGGGGCTTTGTTCACTTGTTTTGTCTTGTTTTGTTTTGTTTTTATTTTTGTTTTTGTTTCTTTTCTAAACCCCATCCCCATGGCAACATGCCAGGAATGACGGACCGTTTCCCGAATTCCAGCATCGCCAGCGTTCGCTCACGGTGTTTTAACGTGGCTCGTTTTGAACGATTTCGGACATTGCTTTAGATTCTCCCTATCTGTTATCTGTACCGGTGTTACTAATGGCTTTATCAATTAGGCCTCGTCCAATAACTACACGCTTGTAACTCCCTTTAAACGCACTCCATCAGGGACCTACTGATTTGTGTAGTTAATGAGTGTGTGTGCTTAACAGGGAGAGAGAAAGAGTGAGAGAGAGAGAGAGAGAGAGAGAGACAGTATATTCAAACTTTCTTCTCTCAACTAAGAGCATTGGCCCCTAAGCTTTTGAGCAGGGTCCTAGTTTAGAAGGGACAGTAATGTAGGTAGCGTGTTGAAACAGAACATAGATGCTGTGTGCTTCATTACTGCAGACGGTACCGTACTGAAGAGTGACTGATTAGACATGGGTTTCTGTGCGCGTGACAGGGTCAGAGGGAAAACCGTCATGTTGAATACCAATTTCTTCATTAGTTTCCATCTCAGCAGCGCTCTGGTCTCTGAAGCCTGGCACAGACAGTTGTAAAGAAAAAAAAAGAAAAGAAAGAAAGAAAGGAAGGAAGAAAAAAAGAAGCGGTCACTCAGAGACTGATATGGAAAGAGGGATGAAAGGCTTACAGAGGAGAAAGAGTGGAGAAGCTAATGACCACAGCTGGCTTGTGTGTGTAGCACAACTTCCATGTCTCTCTCTCTCTCTCTCTCTCTCTGTCTCTGTTTCACACACACACACACACACACACATGTGCTCACTGTTACTGTGGACTTTTACTTCTAAAAGATTGCCTGTACAGAGAGAACAGAACATTCGAAAACTACTGCATGTGTAGTAGTATCCAATAGTACCAAATTCATTTGGCTGATAAAAGAAGGAATGGAAGAATCTCTCTCTAACACACATCTCTCTGTACCTCTCCTTCTCTCTCTCTCTGTGCCTCTCTTTCTCTCTCTCTATACCTCTCCTCTGTCTATATATATATACTTCTCGTTCTCTCTTTCTCTATATATATATACCTCTCTTTCCCTCTCCTTCTCTCTCCAAAGTCTGCTGGTATAGCATTGTCAAATGCTAATGTTGTTATGTTGTTTAGTTAATTCTGACTGTTGATAATGAAAGTGAAAGGGTACAGTGTAATTTTCTATTGTGTGTGTGTGCATATACATATATATATATATATATATATATATATATATATATATATATATATATATGTGTGTGTGTGTGTGTGTGTGTGTGTGTGTGTGTGTGTGTAGGTATGTATGTATGTATGTATGTATCTGTGAGAGATTGGTTCCAGGACCCCCAGTGGATACCAAAATCCACGGATGCTCAAATCCCTTTTTTAAAATGACGTAGTATTTGCAAATAACTTACACACATCCTCCTGTATGCTTTAAATCATCTCTAGATAACTCATAGTACCTAACAGAATGTAAATGCTACATAAATAGTTGTTATAATGTGTTGTTTAGGGAATGATGACAAGAGGAAAAAGTCTGTACATGTTCAGTACAGACACCATCGCAGGACTAACTACATAGTACATGTACGTCAGCAACAACATAACATTTTCTTTCTTTCAAGACTTAGATTGCTTTCATTTAATGACCTGAAAGAGAAATACACACAACACAAGTAGCACACAGCAAACTCAAGTTTTGCTTTTTGGAACCTTCTGGAATTCTTTTTTTTTTTTCAAATGTTTTTGATCCACGATTGGTTGAATCTGCGGATGCGCAACCTGCAGATACGGAGGCCCGACTGTATGTCTGTTGGTCTGTCCGTCAGTTGGTTGGTGTTTTGACCCTTGGGGGGGGGGGGGGGGGGGGGGGGGGGGGGGTACGATGTCCTTGTGGCCCCCTCTACTGCTCCCATGCGACCCTGCTACAATAAATTATTCCTGTGCATGCTCACAGGGCCCACTGCTGCTCATTTCCACACACACACACACACAAGGCTCTCATTGATCTGGCCTGCAGTTCAGCTTAATTGGAAACGCAGTAACATCAGCTACAGACACGTCTGCACGAACACACACACACACTCTCTCACACACACACACACACACACACACTCTCTCTCTCGCAAAGGAGGATAAGTGGAATGTGTGTGTGTGTGTTTGTGTGTGTCTGTGTGTGTTTGTGTGTGTCTGTGAGAGAGAGAGAGAGAGAGAGAGAGAGAGCAAGCAAGAGAGAGAGAGAGAGAGAGAGCCAGAGCTCCAGTGGCATTGAACATCATGCAAGTGTTGTCATTACAGCTGTCATATCTTTGTCATTCATAGTCACTCTCACTTTGAGCAAACAGGCACACATTCTCATTGTGAACACACACACACACACATACAGAAAGAGAAAGAGGGAGAGAGAGAGAGAGAGAGAGAGAGAGAGAGAGGGAGAGAAAAAGTCCACATCAGAGCTAAAGAGGAAGAATAGCACACAGTGGAGCAATAGAAAGCTCTGAGTTATTGATCCAGGCCCCGTACTGACTATCATACCACTAATAGATTACATCAGACACATTTGAGTGCTAAAGTCAATGAGGGGTAATCTTATTAACTAAGCATTTGTAAACAGTTATGTACTCTGATACTTGGCCAATGTTCTCGGAGGTTTGCAATGCTTAGCCGAGAAAAGGGAGCCGGGGGTGGGGGTCACGTTCAGGCGATCCGTCCCCCATGTCTCTCTCGCGTTAGCATCAGAGTTTAGCATCACGCCTCAGACAAAACACTCGAAAAAAAAAACTGTCGGTCTGCTCTATGACCAAAAAACCTGAACGCCATCTTTCTTCAAAAAAAAAAAGATCTTTTCCTTCCACTGGCCAAAAGGACTTGGAAACAAGTAAAAGCAGCACCTCAGCCAAGAATATGTTTTCAAGAGCAAAACGCCTTCTACAAATAAATAGACCCGTGTCGCGTAGCGCTAGGAGACAGATAAACTCGCGTCGGGGTTCAATAATTAATTCCCGCGTCGAGGGTTTCGGAGAGGCGCTGATTGGGCTTCTTTTTTTTTCTTTAATTCTGTTATGATACAAAGGAGCCCGTTTGAAGTAATTTGTCCCAGAGAGAGAGGCTCGGAATACCATACAAGCTTTGATTTAGCAAAGCAAATTTAATTTTGTTTGCTTTATGCAAACCAGTCGAGGCCGGGAGGGGGGTGGGGGTGGGGGCTTCTCTGATTTCGCTTGGGGGGGTGGGGTGGGAGGTAGTGTGTGTTTGTGTGTGTGTGTGTGTGTGTGTGTGTGCATGTTGGGGGGGGGGGGGCACGGATGTAAGGGGAAGAACGGTTCTAATGGGAGTGCGAGAAGCTAGTGCGCTAACAGAATCACGTTCCCGCAGATATCTAATATACCTCATTCTTGTACACTCACAACGGTAGTTCAAAAGTACAACGCTGCCCCCCCCCCCCCCCCCCCCCCCCCCTCCATTCGATACCTTTGAAACAACAGCTTAAAATAATTGTGTGTGTGTGTGTGTGTGTGTGTGTGTTAGCGTGTGCGCGTATTCTTTTTATTTCATTATTATTAGCGTTGTTCCTCCCTTGTATGTGTGAGCATTTTGTTTCACTTTTTTTTTTTCCTTTTTCGTCAGAGAAAAGGGGGGGTACGGTTCCTTATGAAAGCAATTACTTTTCCTTTTGTTTTTGTTTTTGTAACCAGACGTGATAGGAATGTTTCTGTTGGTCGCCGTGTCTGTCAGATAACAGAGCTACTATGCTTTCCATCCGTGCAATGGGGGGAAAAAAAACAAAAAACTCCAGACATCCTGGTGTTGGATTTCTTCATAGTTACATAGATCACAAACCTATATGATGTCCCTAGGCGTAGTATCGTCACTTAGTAGTATAGAATAGAACACTTTGTTTTAAGGTCGTGACTTCTTCCGTGCGTAAGTTGATTCCGTAGAAGCGTGTGTGTCCTAGCATACGGCCAGGAGACAAACGCGTCGGAGGCAGACAACCTGCGATGTCGTAAACGAGGCCTTGGATCCAAAAGAATATTCGCCTTTCTTAAAACCGGAGGAATCTTCGTACCTCAATTCAGTGGTAACTTCCCAGATAATACATTGAAAAAAAAAAGCTCTCTTCTTGAGTTATCATGCTCTTAGTTATAAAAGGCTCTCGAACTGTTTTTTTAATGACAGTGGTTTAAAATGGGAGCGGTGAGGCTGGAGACACTGAGTTGAGGTAAATAATGTTATCTTCCACAGTCAAGCTTGATGACTGCTTGGGAGGACTTGTCTAATCCTCCAGAAGATCAGAAAAGAACGTGGTTGGTGCCTAGATTTGTGTGTGTGTGTGTGTGTATGTGTGTGTGTATGTGTGTGTGTTGGGAGGAGGGGCGTGACATTTAAAATGGGTGGCCCACCTTTGTGAAGACTCCATTCAAGACATTTTCTCAGCAAGTAATAATGAGTGGATAAAGAAAAAAAAAACTCAATTTCTTTTATGCATTTTTTTTTAATATCTAGCAAAAAAAAAAACCCTCTCCTAGACTACCCTTTAGTCTTTTGTTATACAAAAACTGAGCTAATATCGTCTCAGTTTAAAGGTCTTAATTGGATTCCGTCAGAATGTAGCTTGACATGACACTCGAGTGTGGTGCATACCAGTTCTCTCTCCTCTAAGAATGTCCGCCTCGTTCATTCTACTCTGGGCCCTTTTGTTATGCCTTGAATATTCCTAGTTAAATTGACAATTTTTTTTTCCAGTGCTATTATTTAGCCTGAATAGACTGTAAAAAGCTTCATTCAAATGAAGTGCATGAAGAAAAATTTCTTCTATGTGGGTTTTTTTTTTCCTTTTTTTTTTTTTAACATGTCCATGCTTTGTCATTACTGCAGCATGTGTTTATACATTGTCAGTGTGTCCACACAGGTTTAGATAAAGGCATAAGGTATCTGGATTATGTATGTATGTATGTATGTATTTATTTATGTATTTATTTACCTCATTGCTTGCTCTGTAGCCCAGACCTGACTTGGAGGGACGTCCAACATTTGATCGTTAATACAGCGAAGATTCCCGACCCTGATCAACCAGGCTGGATTATAAACAGAGCAGGTTACCACGTGCATGACAGGTGGGTTCCGGAATGTTGCCGACACAAACGTCCCACTAAATTCTACATCGCTTAAAGGCACACGTGCGTACCGACATACACACAGACATACAAATACACGCGCACGCACGCGCACACACACACTGGACAGTAGAGAAATGTATTGTACTTGGTCTGATTTACTGCAGTGGGAAGAGAAAGAAAATGAGAACATGCTCTCACGTTATGTACGAGGTGTCCGCTTTAAGGGA
>NC_044503.1:25764483-25774483 GCF_902362185.1 Chanos chanos
TGTCTTACACACATAAAACACACTTTTACTACTGCTTTTGTGAACTGGCTACAAAAGTACCCAAGCTGACAGTCACACACACACACACACAAACTCTCTTTTGCCCTCTGTCTTACACACATACACTGTCTCTCTTTTTCTGCTGTTTTTGTGCATTCTTTCACAGTTACACATGCTCTCTCTCTCTCTATTTCTCTCTCTCTCTCTCACTCTCTGTCTCGCACACAAACACACACTAGTATTCCTGTATAATATCAATATACACTTTGAGATGAAAAGGTCCCCCATCTTCTTACATTCTCGGGCAAACGAAAAAAAAATTTGCTTTACCTTCTCTCAACATTCATCTCTACAGATAATTTAGATAAAAGCTTAATTTGGGTGAGTATTCTATGATCTACTTTAGTTCTCCAGCACTCCCCCCCTCTCTCTCTCTCTCTGTCTCTCTCTCTCTCTCTGTATTGGTAAATTCAAAGGCACTGAGCTTTCAATGAAATATCTCTGCAATTGTAATACACAGTTTGCACGATATCTATCCAAATTTTGTAACAGTCATCTGCCCACTAAGTACAAAATGGCGAATTACAGACATAGAGAGATAATTGCGGCTCACGCGCAGAATTTGGCAAGCGTTTCTCCCACTAGACTCAGCTGAAATGGTGCCTCAACCCCCGAAACTGTCATTCTTAATGAAATGGTAATTACTAACACAGCGGAACAGCTGAGGGACCCACCAAGCTTAGGATGGGGACAAAAACCTTGGAAAAGGAGAGAGGGAGAGAGACAGAGAGAGAGAGAGAGAATCTCTTCCAAAAGGTTAACAGAGAAATAAACTAACACAAGGACGAGTACAACTCTATTCTAGTCACAAAAAAGCTGTGGGTTTTGCTTGGTTTGCTGTTTTTTTTTTTTTTTTTTGTATTGTCTTTAGTGTTATTCGGAACTTTGTGGGCAGTGTTGTTTGTTTTTCTGGGGTTTTTTTTTCTGGAGAGGATGGTTCACTGATGGAGAGTGACTGTGCGGAGCGTTGTAATTGATTGTTCTCTAAGTGAACATGTCTTTAACCTTTTTTCCGAGGTCAGGTCCAGTCAGACGGCATCAGCTCTGATCTGGTCTGGACCGCTTCAAGTCATTTGTCTTTCGGCCAGTCCTCCATTCTCTGCCCAATTTGTCGACCGGGAATCACTCTAGGTGTTTTAATTACTGACGGAATGGAAAAACAAAGCTGAATCGCTACCCCACACTAAGGTTTCTGCTGTGAGCATGCAGTTCTTGCATGTGTTTTTTTTGCCAGCAACCCAGGGCCTGAAACTGAGACATAGAAAGCTTTGGAACAGAGCCACAATGGAGACTGAATCCAAGCCAGTGTGGAGCTTGAAACGGAGCCAAAATGGAGTCTGAAACGGAGCCAGCTCAGAGCTGAGGCAGAATGGGTGACTAGCGATAAAACGAGGAGTGGAAGTCTGAGATTTCTATGTCGTGTTTTTTGCTAAGTCTGGCAGGCGTCTGAGACAACTACGGTGCCGAAAGGACGGAAGAAAGGCTTTCTCTCAACGAGTCTCAATTCCAGGGAAAACCATTAACCGACCTCCATCCGGGGGAAAAGTGGTCCTCCGATCCTTCTGTCGCTGTGTGAAAGTCACGCTCGGGCCACACGGCGGACGTGCGTATCTCTCCGCCATAATAAGGACGGCCAATCAGAGCCCCGCTCAAAATGAAGGCTCAAAACACAAAGAGGCCAACAGCTGCAGCCCCAGAGCCTGAGGGCGATAAGTCTGACAGCTATCAATACAACCCTCTCACTATTCTGTCACCGAAACGGAGCAGAACTGTCACATGATAACCAGAGGATTGCTTTTTTTTTTTGTTTTGTTTTGTTTTGGTTTGGTTTTTTTCTTTGTCAGATGCTCCCAGTCGATAGCGTGGGAAAACGGCACGTGTTTCACGACCACGGCGGTCTTCGATGTCAGTTGTTTTTTTTTTGTTTTTTATTAAACTGTGTCTGTAGGTTCTTGTGGGAAGTCAGTTTTTGTTCCCCACACGGCACTCACGTTCTGACGGACCCACCCTCATAGGTATCAGTGCTGCAGCTAAACAAAAAAAAAAAAATACAGTTTAAAAAAAAAAAAATCGTAGTTTTCAGCGTAAATAGTGAAGGCCTACTCGGTGATATTGCGGTTAATTATTATACAATATGTCATTTATATCACTAATATAAGTAAACGTGCCCTATACTCCTTACTGGGCGACAGTTCATTTTACTGTAAAGGTGCTGTTAAATGTTGATGCCAGTTGGACTGAAAACCACGTGAATTCGTTTTCCGTCTATGGCTGCGCAGATACGGTTTCTACCCAAACGAGGAGCGTATTTTAATGACATGTCAGTGTGTACGGGTGTGTGTGACAGACCGATGTTCTCGGCTTTCGTACCCTTCGTTCGTTTCTTCGTTTTTGCATTCGTTCGAGAGAGAACGAACGAAGGTCCGATCAATATCCCCCTTTCGGCGGAGTCCGTAGCGGCGAGGCCCTGTATGCCTACGGAGTGCACGTCTGAGTTTAATATATTCTTGGAATCCCTGGACGTTTGCACAAGGCCGTATATTCTCGGCTGACAGTGTGTGAGGGCACCCCGGTGGGGAGGGGGGGGGGGGGGGGGTTTGGGGGTGTAAACTCGCCTGCGGCCCCACTCCCGGTTACTCTCCCGGGCAGATAAATTAATTAAAGAAATCCTTTTTTTTCCTCCCTCTCTCTCCTTCTCTCTCTCTCTCTCTCTCTCTCTCTCTCGTTTCCTCTTTTACACTCTCTGAGCCAATTACTTTGAGCTGGTGGATTGTGTGTGTGTGTGTGTGTGTGTTTTACTAGTGAGAGCAGAGCTAATTAAAGGCATGGTTCAGACACAGAGCAAAATCACTGTGTCTCCAACCTGCTCCTGTTACCCTGAATAGTAATAACGATAAAAACAAACAAATATATGAGATGGCCGTTAACTGTAACATCTTAAATGGTTCCCCTTTAAAGGGATGGAGAGAAAGAGAGAATGTATGTAAGTGTTTTTTATGTGAGTGAAGGTGGAGGAGGTGTGTGTGCGTCTGTGTGTGTGTGTGTGTGTGTGTGTGTGTGTGTGTGTGTGTGTGTGTGTGTGTGTGTGTGTGTGTGTGCGCGCGTGCGTGCACATGTTGTTTGGTGTGTGTGTGTGTTAATGTTTGTGTGTAAATTTGACAAGATCAGTTGAGACCAGTGAAATTTTGGGGTACGATTCATTTAGAAGTTGGAGTTCACTGTAGTCTCTCAGGGGAGTTTTAACACTGACCCCTGAATTAAAACACACACACACGAGCACCTCAGTCCTAATGAAATGTAATGAGGCTTAATTGGAGGCTGAATATGATGGTGTTGTTGTGGCTATGTGGTGTTGACCTTTCACCCTACTCTGTGATTGGCTGTTTATATTTAATTAGCTGGTGTTGGATAAACAAAGAGGCAGTGAGCTATACTGACCTCAGTTCCCTTGTCTGGAGGCCTGCTGTGACCAGCTCTCTGTCTCTGCAACAGTACAGTAAGACTGACAGAGAGAAAGATCTTGTGTGCACATATGGATGTAAGTTTAGTAGGGTTTTTGTATTTGTATTTGTGTGTGTGTGTGTGTGTGTGTGTGTCTGTGTATGCGTGTGTGTGTATGTGTATGTGTATGTGTATGTATATGTATGTGTGTGTGTATATGTCTGTGTGTATGTATGTGTGTGTGTTTGTGTGTGTGTGTGTATTGACAGTCGGGTAGATAAAGTGAACTGCCTGTCTGAAGTCACAGTGACACACTGCCTTGCCCAGAGGGACAGGGGGAAGTGGAGCGCTGCACTTCCTGCAAGGGTGGGGGGGGGGGGTTGTTCCTCTCTGCGGGGGAGTGAATCAGGCACATGGATGGGCAGCCGTCTCAGCCCACCCCACCCCTCCCTTCCGCCTGCACCGCGGGGGAGACATAGACCGTGTTCTCAACCTCCACTAATGTATAATTCATGCTAAGTAGCGATCTTGATGTTTTGCTTAGGGGTGGAATTGGGGAAAAAAAAAATCCAAGAAATTCATAAATAAAGTTCCCTTTTTTTTTTCATCTCGAGTTAATTTATGTTACCACACAATTAGCTGACACAGAATCTTGGATGTATGGTTGCCCCAGAGTTGTTCTAGCAATAACAGAGAGAAACGCTTAAAAAAAAACCCTAATAAGATTCGCCAGTCTTCCCGAAAGGTGTCTCTATAGAGACGAGCTCTCGATATCGTCCATCATATGGTGGACCCACAATGCCCCTTGGGAAAGCCAAGGTCCTGTAATCCAATCAAAATCTTATAATGAATCTCAATAGAGTATTTCTCTCAAACATGTTTTTGCATATTTACTTATTTAGTCCTAGACAGAGTGTCTTGGCAAAATCCATCCTTTTCTCAAGGCTGGTTGATAGTAAAAATAACTTCAAATGAGGCTCCAGCATCCACCATGATGTTAAATGGAGTTACGTGTAAAAGAAGTTTCTAGAAGATGGTCCCTCATGCTTCCCCTCCAGTCAAGCCGCAGTAAAAGCTTTGTTACTTTCTGAGATGTCGGCTTAGCTCAAGCAAACCTCCTCAATCCCTGCCCCACGTCTTTACCCACCTCCTACAAGTACGTTTTCGTACCTTTAGTTGATGTTGAACTCGTAAAGGGTTTTAAAGAAACCATGCAGTCCAAAGTCATTAAGCGTAATATACATCACGATTGATTCCAGGCTTCTTCATCATCTCACTTCCGTTGGATCATTTGAAGCATCGTCAGACTATGAATTAGTCAACGTAAAGTTTCAGTGCGTGTAACAGTTTCATGTCAGTGTCTCAAGAGCTAAAAACAAACACCCCCCCCCCTCAGAATTTAAGGAGAAAATGTGTCCGTGAAACCGTGCAAACGTTTGAGCTGCCTTGGCTTTCGCCAAACCGAGCTATGAGTTCACTGTGCTAGGAGTTAGAAAGGTGGCAGCAAATGCCTTATTTGTCAGCGCGAGTAACGTCCAAGCGTTAGGCCTCAGTGTCTGTCTGGTGCCTGTCTATTGGAGACACGCATTACTAACGTCAGTCCTCTTAAGTCTCCCAAAGCGAGAATTCACTTGAAATCTCCACTACAGCAGTGTCCTGATGCTCTACATTCCTCCAACCCTCTTTTTCACTCAGCTCTAGTGCGCTAAGCGCAATTTGCTCTGACATTTCAGAGGTCTTGTGGCATTACTTAGGTATCCACTCTGCTTTTTTTGTTGTTGTTGTTGTTTTTTTGTTTTTGTGAGATACAGTCATTTGCGAAATAGACGTTTGGCAAGAGAGAAAAAAAAACAAAAAACAGTGGTTTTGAAATATTTCGTTTTTTGAAAAATATCCAAGCAATCAGGCAACTACATGTAATCCCATCCCCAAAATGCAAATATTTGAGTTCAAAAAAATGTTCCGATATTTCACTGCAAACATTTACCAACAAAGAAAAAGAAACAAAAGGGAGGAAAAAAAAATCGTGTTTCGCCAAAGCCTTCAAGGTCCCAGAGTGCGCCTATTTAATTAAGACCTCTTCGGCTTAATTACTTCGTTAGTCTAATGAGAGACGTTGCTGAAACGGGGCCGCACTTGTAATTGAAAACCGCGATAAGATGAATACATATGGTTATGTGTGACTGTGGTCGAGGTACATATTAATGTCAGTGTTGATTCTATGATTGGGCGTCGGCCAATCTCCAGCAATGAATGCGTAATTGGATGAGGTGGCGGTGCTGACTACGATAACAGTTCTAGCCTGATGTGTAAAAAAAAAACAAAAAACCATTAACGGAACCCGTGCGCGGAACTTGCGCGGCGGAGCGGCCGAACGCAATCGTAAGACGGCAATTGAATTTGTTGGAATTACCGCCGTTTGTACGCATTCCAAGTTCCCCAGTTGTCGACGTTATCTCTTCAAGGACGCGTGGGTTCGCTGAAAGTGGACAACATCAAAGTAAATGTCTGAAAAAAAGAAAGGAAAGGAAAAAAACTGCTAAGCAACTGTGTGTGTGTGTGTGTGTGTGGGGGGGGGGGGGTTCTGCTTTGAGGGAGACTCTGGGTGTAACTGAATTTTGTTTGGGAGTCTTTAACAGAGGAGGAACTCTTGTCGTTCATACCACCACCGCACCCCAACACACACACACACACACACACACACTTTACTCATCCACCCCTTTTTCAGGGCATTAATCCTCACATCTTTCATATTAAGAGGGATTTGTGTCTAAAGGGCCTCTAATGGTGTCTTTTTACCTGGATGTTTTCCCATAATACTCTTGGGAAACACTTTGATGCATTTAAATATCTCGGTCGTCAGAAGCATTTTAGCGGCACTTATTCAAAAAGCTCTTTTGGCAATTTGTTCGAGTAAACACCTCTTGTTTTTCAGCATCGTTTTTTTGGCCTATATCCCTCAATGTTTGGCCAGACTTTCTTTAAATATTGAAATACAATAATAAAAAAAGGGGGGAGACCAAATTTTTACTGGTACCAGGGATGCAATGGAAGCGACGGCTAAATGCAATGGTCATAAACAGCTGAATGTGGCAGCTGAATGGCTTACACACACAACTTGTAATTGGCTAACACATCCTCACTGGCTAACACTCAAATTTATAATGGGAATCAAGAGTGGTCAGAACCATTGGATGGCTATCATGGCTAGACCTATCATGGTAGCATTGGTTGGTGTTAGCTACCTGCCCCTACAGACAGATGTGGATTGTTGTGGGGTTAGGGGAAGAGATGGGGGGGGGGTCGATGAGAAATGGACTCTCGCCCGTCGCCAGGGTGATAGGGGAAAAGGCCAGCCAACCAATCGTATCCCCCGCATTGCGCCTGCATTCCTCTCCGCTTAATTAGGGGTTGTTGGTACCACAGAAGGTGTCACCAACCTTTTTTAGTCGGGGGGGGGGGAACAGATGGTGTCCCTTTTTTTTCTGAGGTCTTGCCAATGCCCAGTATCTCTGCTCCTGGGAAAATGACCTAACTCGTCGGCAGCTGCTTAGTGTGGCTTGAGTGGGCCTTTAGAGAGACTTCTATTAGGGAATTAACAAGAACGTACCAACGCAAGACGAGGGGTGCGCGAGTCCGAGATAAGTCTGCCTTTTTAATCGGCTCCGCTTGGCCGTATTTAAACATCGTATTGTTTCGGGGGGCTTTTTTTTTTGTCAACGTTTAAATCCTCCGTGATGCTATCGCGGGCGGTTGAGGGCAGCTCCGTGCCGAGACATTGACCGTTACCTATATGGTCAAAGAGCACCTCCATCCCCACCACAAACAGATGGTGTATACAGCACCACAGAATGTGGTCCAAGGGAGGTCAGGAGGGGACAAAAAGCGAAAGGGTCCCAAGACAGTTGCAAAAAAAGGCCTGCAGAGAGCAAGAAGATGGGGGAGGAGCCAACGCTGCTGCGGAGAAGAAAAGGAGAAGGAGTTTTTCTCTCTCTCTCTCTTTCTCTCTCTCTCTCTCTCTCCCTCCCCAAAAAACGCTGGTCAGTGAGCAGCTGAAAGGAGAGGGGGGCGGAGGGGGGGGGGGGGGTGGATGCAGTTCGTGGGAAGGCAGGGGGCTGAAGCTTTACAAGCCTCTTGCTGTGTGTAGACAGCACATTGCCTGTCACTCACCAGTCCACTTGGCTCAATGCAGGCTCTCTCTCGCTCTCTCTCTCTCTCCCTCTCTAACTCACTCTCTCTCTCTCTCTCTCTCTTTTTCTTTCTTTCTCTCTCTCTCTCTCTCTCTCTCTCTCTCTCTCTCTCTCCCTCTGCAAATATGTATGTGTGGGAAACAGGGATTGATCAGACATGTGCCTGCCATAGGCCATATTAAGCATTGTTGGTTAGTTTGTGTTGGTGATGTGTTAAAATTTTTTCATTTTTTTTTCTCAGTTCCTCAATCGTTTTTTTTTTCTCCCCTCAAAGAATTTGTTTATCTTTCTTTTTTTTTCTCCTTAACATGCCATCTTTCTCTCTTCTCTTAGTCTCTCATTGTTCTGGAAATTTACATAAATCATGAATATGACTTGAGAGTATTAAAAAAAAAAACAAAAAAAAACATCTCAGTGCTGAATCATAGTGAGGTGTGAGGGGGAAAAAAAAAAACCAAACAAAAAAAAAAGGCGTTTTACATCATGGCTGGCAGTTGAGTGTCGTTTCCTCCGTTGTCCGTCAGATAGCCTCGCAGATTTATGGCGGCGAAGTTAAAACCAGCAGTATCGATCTGCTAAGGCTGTGGCTTTAATGGCACTGGGTTCTGCCTCGTGAGACGGGCGTGAAAGGTAGAGGCTATATTTAATCTCTAACGGGACGGAGGTGACAAGGTCTCCTCACTAACACTAACAGTTTTACTGCGTGAGAACGGCGAGCGGAGCGCCCCCCGTAAAACTCCGGGCGACGGTGGTCACGGTACAAGAAAAAAAAAAAAAAATTCGAAGCCGAAACAACTTTGTGCTAATAAAGTTGTCCTCTGCCCAACCCTGCATTATCATTTAACTGGATGAACGCATCAAACTTCTTTTTTTTTTCCTTTTTTCTTTTTTCTTTTTTGTTTGTTTTTTCTTTTTTTGTGTGTGTGCGTGTGACAGCGAGTCAGCGGGCTTGGATTTGTTTTTTTTGTTTTTTTTTTCGTGGTTGGGCGTTTGGTTAAACTCTGTACGTTTGCTCTTTTGTCCTCGGGGCTCTCCGCCTTGAGTGCAGAATCAGTGGGCAGAAGAGTTGCCTGTCAGACACAGTTAAGAATGATCCATTTTCATCTACTGCAGATAAATGACTTTATGATGTTTAATTTCACTTTCATCCCCCCCCCGCCCCCCCCACCCCCTGTTCTTGGATGTTCTCCGAACGTTATCCGAACGTTACCCGGTATCTTCTGAGAATCACCGTTTCCCGAAGAGCGATGCTGTTTGATGTCAGGGCCGGCTGTTTGGTAGAAGTCACACCTTTTTGTGTTCGGCGGCTCAGAGTGCTTTGGTTAACAGTGAATAATGGCGGTTGATTACAGTGCATGAGACGGCGCATTGCTTTAAAATCAATTCTCAATGCAATTACCAAACGCAACCACCGCCCCCTTTCTGCAGGACAGAATGGGGAAGTGATTGTGTCTAAGGACAACATCATCTCGGTAAATGACTTGTTGCTTCCTCATATAGACCCATTAGAGCTGAAGGCAGAATATCAGTTCAGAGGTCTGCCATCACACATACACACACACTCATATGCACACACACACACGCGCGCACACAAGCACACACAAGTTAACATGTATATTTACATGTGCACTCATGGAAGCAGACACATGCTCATCCGCACAAATTGCAATACAATATACTGACTTAGACTCTTACACAGAGCAATCCAATAGCAAACACACACACACACACAAACACATATATTAATACCTGATCAATCGTAAATACTCAGTCTCTCTCTTTCTCTCTCTCTCTCTCTCTCTCTGTGCTGCTCAGGTATGGATTTGGACTCATGGATGCGGGTCTGCTTGTTCAGCAGGCTCAGTCGTTCCAGTCTGTGGATCAGCAGCGTAAATGCACCCAGCGAACGACCCTAAACCCCATTAGGTATGTTATGACTGTAAACACACTGTTTAGCCAGTGCATAACAGTGCAGATATAAACATGTGCTATATGTGAATACAACCAGAGAACGTTACATAGAAAGTGGAATGTCCCCTTATTTAGAGTTATAGAACCAGGGGGAGAAGTGAGTGTGGACATCCAATCAAAAGGCTGCATTGGAGAGAACAATGAGGTCAACGTTCTGGAGCATGTGCAGGTCAGAGGTCAGGGGTCAATCTGATGGCTGCAGTTTTTGTGGTGTTGAAGGTGGTGTTGTTAAATGGGGCTTTCAATAGAACTGTTTTCTCCCTCCTCTCTCTCTTTCACACTCTCTCTTTCTCTCTCTCTCTCTTTCTCACTCTCTCTTTCTCTCTCTCTCTCTCTGT
>NC_044503.1:25776983-25824483 GCF_902362185.1 Chanos chanos
AAAGTCAACCCTGCTATCAACACAGATAGAATTACAAGTCCCCACTGCTGTTAACAAAAAGAAACAAAACTCAACAATGTCAATAATGCTTGGAAAATCAGAACACAGCACAGCCATTAACACAGAGTGAATAAGAACACAGTGCAGTCATTAACACAGAGAGAATCAGAACTCAACATAGTGAATAGCACTGGGAGAATCACAACATACCATAGTCATTAACACAGAGAGAATGAGACCTTAACACTGTCATTGACACAGAGGGAATCAGAACACAGCACAGTCATTAACACAGAGAGAATCAGAACTCAACATAGTGAATAGCACTGGGAGAATCACAACATACCATAGTCATTAACACAGAGAGAATGAGACCTAAACACTGTCATTAACACAGAGGGAATCAGAACACAGCACAGTCATTAACACAGAGAGAATCAGAACTCGACATAGTGAATAGCACTGGGAGAATCACAACATACCATAGTCATTAACACAGAGAGAATGAGACCTTAACACTGTCATTAACACAGAGGGAATCAGAACTCAACACTGTTATTAACACAGAGAGTATCAGACCTAACCAGACCTAACCAACCAATTCATAGACAAACACCTGAAATGGAATAACAAGCAAAATTAATTCAATACATAAGCTATATACTTTGTTTATGTAAAGAAAAAAACATATTTCATCATACACAGTACCAGCCAAACACTTCAAGTGTTCCATAACTTGAGTACAGGGGAAAAAAACAAACTAAACTCACTTCAGAACCGGAGGTTGAGAGTGGGAGCATGTCTGGGGAGGGTGTGTGTGTGGGGGGGGGGGGGGGGGGGGGGCTTTAAACTCATCTCTGTCAGCAGAGGCAGTGCTTTTTACTCAAGGACAGCAGGGCTTTGGCCAGCAGATCACTGGGCTCTGGGTCTTTTATTGATTCGTCATGATGACAATTGTCAGAGAGCAGGAGCCCAATGAAAGAGGTGGATTGAATTGGAAGAGAAGTTAAAGGCTGGGAGGCGTGACCTTCCTGCTGCAGTGGAAGGAGATTGCTGTGGGCAAGCGAAAAAATGGACGCAGGAGGGACGGAAGGATCCGGACTACTGCTACGTCTGCTCCAAACAGAGCTGATACACAAGCAAAGGACTGCTTTATCTATGTGTGTATGTGTGAGTGTGTGTGTGTGTGTGTGCGTGGATAAATCGACCGTGTCAGTCATTATAGGGAAGAGGCTATAGATGAGGAGTGTGTTACTGCGTGTCTTGGATGAGTGACAGTGCAATAGTTGATTGTAAAAAAACAAACAAAAACAAAAACCTCGCTCATTGCCCTCAATCTTACACCCTCTCTCTGGGTTTACAGTTATGATGATGTGAGGTACGCCCAACCGCACAAGTGGTTGGCCCTTCTCCTTGTTCAGCTCTAATGTGTTCAGTAAGCAAGACCTCAGCGGATATCTCTGTCAGAGCGGCGCACCCCCTGCTGGACCCCACCTGTGCCGCCCTGAGCTCCGCCCCCGAAGGACGCGGATCTTCTCCTCCGTGCTTTAGGATCCCGCCGTCATTACACGGAATCCTGGGAAGACTCGACGGATTTTCAAGGCGTGTCGTTCGGGGCGGAAAGATGCGGTAACTGGGAGGGGGGGCGTGAGGGGGGGCGTGGGGGTGGGGGGAGGGGGGGCCTGGAGGGTGTGAGCCCACATGGTCTTTGCAATGAGTGACAGATTATGTATTTACACAAAAACGGCACATTCAGTGTCACCGGTGGATCTCTCTGTTCAAACACACAGAAAGACACAAACACCCACCTCCCCAGTGGAGCCAGAGAAATACCCATAAGATCTGCAGTGTGTGGAGAAGAGGGTCTCCTCTCTCTTTTTAGGCAAAATATCTTCATGCACACACACACACACACACACACTCACACAGTCACACATGCACACACTCTTTCTTCATGCATACATACAAAAACACAGTTTCACACTTCACATAGACATACTTATGGATACACACACACACACACACACACACACTGGCCCAAGGTGGATTTCTAGAGGTGCATGCATTTGCATATATTTCCATGTTTAATGAGTTTGGGGAGATCAAGCGATCCAAACAGCCCAGTGTGGATATTTGTGTGTAGCCGTGTGTGTGTGTGTGTGTGTGTGTGTACGTGTGTGTGTGTGTGTGCGTGTGTGCATGTGCGTGTGTGTACGTGTGTGTGTGTGTATGTGTTGGAGTGCGTGTGTGTGTGTGTGTGTATGTGTTGGAGTGCGTGTGTGTGTGCGTGTGCGTGTGTGTACATGTGTGTGTGTGTATGTGTTGGAGTGCGCGTGTGTGTGTGTGTATGTGTTTTAAAGAAGCTGAGTGTGACAGTGGCACAGTGTGACTGTTGGCAGCATTGAGTAGGATGCTAGTTTTGGGAGTGTGGGGGGTGGGTGGGGGGGGGGGGGGTTCACTCCCTGTGGGGAGGGGGTCTTCTCTAGCGCTCTCGGCAAGCTATGGCGTGGCCCTGTTGTGAATGATTGATGCAGTGGAGGAAGCAGTGAGACTGGGGTTCAGCCAGTGCCAGAGTCATCCACACTGCTCATCTCCTGCTGCTATACATATGTACACCCAGCAAGAGATCTGCTGGCACGCTCTCTCTCTCTCTCTCTCTCTCTCTCTCTCTCTCTCTCTTCACCCTCTATCTCTCCTCTTTCGCTTTCTCTCCCTCACTCACTCTCCTTCTCTTAATATCTTACTCCTCTCTCTCCTTTCTCTCTCTCTCTCTCTCTCTCTCTCTCCTTTCATCTATCTCCTACAATCTCTCCCTCTCCTAATCTTACACTCTCTCTGTACAACCATCCATCTCCCGTAATCTCTCTCTCTCGCTCTCTTTTCTTTCCCCTCTTCCTGAATATATATTTGTCCCTATTTATGAAATCCTTTTACTCTCCAAGCTCCTGCAACCCCCTGTTTGTACCTTTCTTCCCTGGTTTCACCTCTGTCTTTTTTTTTTCTTTGTCTTTCTCTTTCTTGAATTTGGCTGTGAAAGAAATGAATTGAAATAAATGTGAAATAGTTTCGGTGTAAACTGAAATTACTGTGTAATACAGATTCAGTGTGAATTTAGATGACTCTGCAATACATTTTCAATGTGAACTAAAGTTAAATCTACCTAAAACACATCTGAAAATATTCACATTAACGTTGTATTTTTATTTATTTATTTATGTTTTGCAATGTCAGAGAACCTTTCTGCTATACAGAAAGAAAAAATAAAGCATAAAATATAGTCGAAAGAGCGAAGGTCAACGGTGATTATTTATTTGTTAAGTGGAGCATATGAGGTTGAGATTAAAAATTATGTCAAAATCCTCATTTCGCCCAGCGTTCATCCACATTTGCTCCGTAAGGACATGAAGAGTTCTCAGAGCAGAGTCTGCCCTCGTGCTGCTGGAAAGCCGGCTATTGATCTATCTGTGATGTCCAACAGTTTATTTACCAACAACAAATCGATACACGACTCAGCTGTGGCTGGCTATGAGCGGCTCCTGTTCTCAAGGCAGTGCTGGGGGGGAAAAAAAAAACTGCTAGAACATTCTCAAGCCTGCATTGCAGAACTGTGGAATTGGGTGGCTTTTTTTTTGTTTTGTTTTTTTTTGTTGTTCTTTGCTCTGTGGAGGTTTGCTATGTGTGTCACTTTGTGTGTGTGTGTGTGTGTGTGTGTGTGTGTGTGTGTGTGTGTGGTCGTTCCGTGATGTAGGTGACGGACAACAAAGGGATGGTGACAGAGTGCGAACGAGGAGGAAGAGGAGAAGAGAAAGAGGCAGCAGTAGCAGTACTGGACATTGTTCTTACACTGTACGGAACCTACAAAGCCCACAGAACTCCACATGGTACTGAACCGCAAACACACAACTCCCCAACTGACTCGTACGTTTAACCACATGTGCTCAAACAGAAAAGCAGAGTTAACAGCACAGCTCATTTGACTGGGTTGTTTTTTTGTTTGTTTGTTTGTTTTTGTTTTTTGGGGTTTTTTTATGCCTTGACTCTTTACAGAATGCAAAACACTGAGGGCAAGTTTGTTACCAAGAGATCTATGACTGTGAGGGTGAAGGCATCCCCTAGCTTTGCTGAGGTACAAAATTTACCTCACGAGGTTGTGTATATATCTCATTCTGTGTTATGTGGAAGGGCGATGTGCACACACACACACACACATAAGTAAATATAGTTGTTTTTATGCTAATGTTTTGACATAATGGTTTTTATATATTGCTGTATAGGCAGAACTCGGTTGAGTCAGTCCACTCCTACCTGCCTTGACAATAGCTCATTCACAGTGTGAAACAGCTAATAATGATAATCCAACCACTCCAACTCATATAGGCACTAGTCAGGACTCTGCAGGCTAGCAGTAGGTAGGCCGGGGCTCTCTCTCTCTCTCTCTTGCTCTCTCTCACTCTCTCTCTCTCTCTCTCTCTCTCTTTCCCCCTTTCTCCCTCTCTCCCTCTGTGTGTGTGTGTGTGTGTTTGCCTGGCACTTGGTGGCAGTGCTCTGTGGTTATGTGTGTGTGCGTGTGTGTTTGTCTGGCACTTGGTGGGAGTGCTCTGCGATTGTGTGTGTGTGTGTGTGTGTGTGTGTGTGTGCGTGCGTGTGTGATAACAGTAGCCAGTGCTCCAGGCTTCGTCAGCCTAGCGGTCACCAATGGGAGTCTTGTGTGTAATTACAGGCTGACCCCTGCAGACCCTAGGCGTCTCATGTCAGCGGTGTGTGTGTTGGCTGCACCGTGTCTTCTGCTGTCTGGTTAGCCATGCTGGCTGGAGGCCTGTATTAAGACGGTGTGGGTTTCAGTGCGACAGACACGTTCCCCTGCTCCAGCCCCCCCCCCCCCCCCCCCCCACACACACACACCCCAATCCCCTTTAGCTCACAGAATACCACACGAGCCACAGTTCACACTGCTCCTCCATCTGCTACCAGTTCTCTCTCCATCTCTCTCTCGCTCTCTCACACACACACGCACACACGCACACTCTTACTCACACACACATATTTTAATTAGCAGTAGTAATGAGGACTTTTTATTGACGTCCAGGTCCCTGTATCAATAAATTCATGTCCCTATCGCTAACAATAACCATAACCAAAAAACATTTAAGCACTTTTAGTTTTAGCAATGATGGGCAGATTTTTGTTTGAGGAGCGTTCAAATTAACCCTCTCCGGCCCCTAAACGTCTCCGCAAATTTAAGAAGTTCTCACAGTTCTAAAATGTCCCCAGCTTTGTATCATATGTTGATTAACTTGCAGGAGTGTGTGGTAGACCCCATAGGTTTCAAAGAACAAACGGCATAACAACTCATTGTAAACACATCATTCACTAACACACTCACAGTGTATATCTCATCCATACAAGCCCAGCCCAACTCACACACACTCTACACATCATCCAAACTCAGAAGTACACACACGTGACTAGACGTACATCACCGTTCACATCTAACACTCAACTTGACCTAACCGCCCTCCTGAGGTCACAGCCCCCGTGACCCCGGAACCCAGCGGTTCAGTGTTACGGAGTCTAAAACCCTCGTAGTCAAAACAGACTTAATGAGAAGGTGTTGTTATTCCTGAACAAAACTGATATTTACTGTTTTCCTCTGGTTCCTGCCATGGCTTTTTGCATTTCTTGCTGAGTCTCACCCACTATGGGTTGTTTTTTTTTTTTCTTGTTTTGTTTTGTTTTGTTTTGTGGTTTTTTGTTCTAACCGAAGGTGAATTGCTGTGATTATGTTGCTGTAATTTAAACCGAACAACGTGTTTAATTGAATTGCTGTTCCCTGATGTTTCTCTCTGGTGAGACCGCTGTTATGTTGACAGGTGTGTTTTGTCTGTGACTGGGAAATGTCCTTTTTTTTTGTTTGTTTTTGTTGTTGTTGATGTTTTTCTTCGTCTCTGTATGTATATGGCGCGCGTGTGAAATCTTTCCAGTATGTGCGCCTGTGCATCTTTCTCAACTTGCATGTTTGTGTTTAGTTGATAAATGTTCGGTGGTTGGAATATTCTCAGACTGCATGTGTTGCTACATTTCTTTACAAGTTCCCAGGAAGCATCTGTGGTTATAGGGTCAATTTCTTTTGTGTGTGTGTGTGTGTGTGTGTGTATGGTGCAGTGGTAGGAACCTATTTCACTGTGTTTAATACTCACTCCCCCACTCCATTACCTCAACCCCTCAGCATAAACACACACACACACGCACACAACTGAGTCTTCCTCTCTTTCTCTCTCTTTCTTTTTCTCTCAGTCTCTCCTCTCCTTCCACGTTTCTCCTTTTTTTTCTTTTTTTTTTTTTCTCCTCCTGCCCTGTTTACGCTTTTCCTTCCTCTTCTACTCCGCCGTTCTTCTCCTCTTCTACTCCCTTTCTCCTTTTTCTCCTTTCGTTTCACTCCGTCTCCGTGGAGGAGCAATTACCCCTACGTCTCTAAGCACCGGCGATCTGAGCATCCTCACGCTCGCATTGTCTGGTGCAATTTACCAGACGCGGCTCTAGATGAATGCTTCCATTCACAATTACACCCTCTCCATTAGACGCTGCCTCCACCAGATTTGGAGGTTTGTTGTCTTGTTTTTTTCCACACTCTGGCTCAAAAAAAAGAGAAAAAGAAAAAGTAAAAGAAAGAAAGAAACCCAATTAAGTCTGGACAAAACAAGTGAGAATAGAATGGTGGGTCTCTGGAATCTGCAACCTATTCTTTAGTTTGAGTTTATGCTGAGTCTTTTTTTTTCCTTCTTTCTTTCTTCCTTTCTTCCTTTCTTTCTCTCTTTTCCTCTCCTCCGCTGTCTTGCTCTTGTCTCACATCTTCTAATACACATTCTGTCTGAGTCCTCATTTTGCTATGTTTTTTTTTTTTAACTTGCGTACACAAATAAATATCTGTGTCACTATCTACGTTCTCTGTCTCTGTCACACACACACACACACACACACACACACACACACACAAAAAGATTACCAAACACCCCTGTCGCTCAACTCTTGCTTTATCACTCACCATATCCCTCTCTTTTCTCCCTCTCTCTCTCTCTCTCTCTCTCTTCCTTTTCCTTTTCTTCCTTTGCTTCCTCAGAAGGACCGCTGAAGTATTTGGTCTCCATGGGGACACTTCACCCAATCCCAGATGACAAGGTGAATCCAGGGGGAAGTTCTCCCACACAAGAACTCCTCCGATGGGCCTATGATCTGGAAAGCCGGAGGAAGGTCAGCGCTGACGACATTCCGGCCCCGCGCCGACAGAAGGTACGACAGCATGGATCACACCCGAATGATTTAGTATTCCAATAAATCATTGGTACCGCCTAATTTCCTATGGATTTCAATTTCCCCTGGACAAATCGGCATTGATCAATTTCAGGTGTTGGGACGTGCCAGGAGTCTTGCAGGGAACTAGCAGAAGAATGATGGAGAGTCTTGCTGTAATATTATTTCAATTCTGGATTCAGCTAAGCCTGGCAGCATACAGCTAGTGAAACTTTGACCAGGTTATATCTCTATATCTTTCACCAGGGCAGCGGACCTGTCAGACAACTCAAATGGAGCATTTGGAGATATTTAGACATTCTAGAACAGCATCGGTTGGAACCGATTCTTCCCGAATCCTCTATTCCGTGTCGCACGATTGAAATTCTTCATTAGAACCTTCCCGTTCGAATGGCAAACCACAAATTATGTCTCACATTTTCTGTTTGGAATTTAGCCATGTTGATAGCGTCCCTTTACGCTGTAAAATCATTTTTGTGCCTTTTTCAAGCTTTATTTTTTGTCGTGAGATAAAATAATAGGCCTGCTGCGTGAATCTCACGCCGGTACGTTTTACGCAAGATACGCAGTGATAATGTTAACTGCGCGTTGGCGCGCACGTTGTACACAGACACATTTGGCGTGGTGTGGCATCAGGAGTGCTCTAGGCGATGAGCAGAGTGCTAGGGTGTAAGGTACATATTGGTTTATGTTTGAGGAGAGGTTTTATTGGGGGTTAGGCTGCGTTAGCAGGCTGCTGGGCTCTGGAAAGACGGAGCCTCTCCCCTGGTTGTTCCCCCCCAGAGGCAGATGCGTATGGATTGCAGGAGCGTGGAGAAGAAATAAATTGGAGAGAAGGATAAATCGATGCTTGACGGAGAGGCAAACAGACCTTCCAACCCCAGTCCTGGCTTAGAGCTCATACTTTTTTTTTTTTTTTTTTCCTTGAGCTGTATCGGATTGGTATACAGAACTGAGGAAAAGACTCAGAAAAAGACATGACCTACAAATGATGTCCTTTGTTTGGAACAGGCATTATGGGAGGGGACCTTTACAGTCCTGGGGTGGCGATAGGGGACATAAGGTGACTCCAAATTAAAAATTTTAGGGACACCTGCTGCACAGCATTTTTTGAGTTTATTCTTATACTTGGGCAAGTTCTCTTGGAAGAGAAGTCTGGCTTCTACGTTAAGCAAAGAGAAAAGAGCTATGCAGTACAGTTACCTATTTCTTTTTTGTTAGAGTTGCCTTTTTTATCTATGTGTGTGTGCATGTGTTTGTGTGTGTGAGTGGGTGGGTGTACGTGTGCTCATGTGTGTTTGTGTTTGTTTTCTTGCCAGTCCATTTGAGAAAGACAAAAGTGTTGGGTGACCTATGCATTTTATGCTTTTAGTTGAATTGCTAAACTGTGACTTGAATAACAATGAAGATTTGGTTATGAGGAAAACACCTGAAATTTCCCTTGTTCAAACCCGTCAATAAAAACTTATCAAACTTTTGATTTCAATATACACTTTGTCCTCTTCATACCAGGACTCCAAATTGGTGAATCACCCAACTCAATCCTTTAAGTCACAGGATATGGATGACACCAGTGGGATCGAATTCAGGTCTTACCTGAAAACGCTCTGGAACATTATCAGAGACAGAGTGAAAGCTAACTGGCTTCTGTATAAGGCAATGACTAACAGCCAGTCACCTGAGGCAAAGAAGCATTCTTACAAGGTAACATCTCAATGAATGCGTGTGTGTGTTTGTGTGTGTGTGTGTGTGTGTGTGTGTGTGTGTGGTGTGTGTGTGTGAAAAAGAGATGCTGCTTTATTTGCTTATTTTGGGTATTCACCCCTCATAGGTTTGTCTTTGTAGATACATTTGCGTTTTTGTGGGGTCTAATTTACCAGTTTACTCATTTACGTTTTTTCAGGTTCAGCAAGTTGATGAGGCGTTGAAGAATGTCTTAAAGGCAGCGCGAGGTGTGAACTTTGGGCCTTCACTCATGCATAAACTCCGTGGTCACGCAAGCCAAAACGCTCGGTCTTCCTCACAAAACAAGGCCCATCTTCTTCATCTGGTTGCTATGGATATCAGGGAGATGGGGCGCCTCAAAGACCTGATTCAGAGGAACGGAGGGAAGTAGGCAGGACGGGCACAAAGGGCAAACAGCTGGCACAGAGAATAGTGGCGTGAAGAGTAAACCAATGTTTATGCCCTCGGTACCATACAAACACTTGGTTTTAAAACGGGAGTCCGCAAGACCTCAGAAATGCCCCCCACCCCCCCCCCCCCATGCCTCATGCTTTGTAAAACACTTCTTTTTTTTAAAATTTAAACTCTTTTTTTTTTTCCCCGCACTGTAAAATATTTCTGTAACATGACATATTCCTCATCCACAGCTCTGCACATTTTGTGCTGCCTAATCACGATGTCCTAAACAAGGAACAAATGGATCATTGAAAAAACGAATAAAACTAAATTAAAAAATAAATTAACTAACATGCAACGTTTCTCTGAATGAAATCATGTGTGGAGGTGCAAAATAAATGATCTTAGTAGAGTAGGTGGTATTTTTAAACTTTTTCTTAGGCCACTCCGAGAAAATTCCCTTGAACCTACTCTGGTCATTTGACTTTGGGCTTTAAAGGGTTAGAGTTCATGTTATGAAACAGCTTAACCAGGTCCAGTAGGTTAAGGGAAGTGGCAAGGAACTATTACCTGAAAACAAGCTGGTGTGCTGGGTCAAATAGGGGCCCCAGTACCAGGTGATTTATGGATGGGTCAAAGGCTCAGTGTCTCGCTTGGTGGATTTATATTTTGGACGTATCTGACAGGGTATTGTGGGATTCGAACGTGATCATATCAAGTGTACTGAACTTAAGGGGCACGGAAAGCAAAACATTATTTTCCATCTATTTTAATGCGTTTGTAAAAAAGTAAATGTCACACATAGACTATTTTATCTTTACTTTGGTTTACTCTTGTTTCGCGGCGGAGTATGCGCTGCCATATCGATGCTACAATATTGATGTTTCAATTAGAACCGAGTTACATACCGCCGCAGCTTCGTAACACGATGCGTCTCCGACCATCTGCTCAGCTTCCACATATGAAGAACGAGACACGTGGGGCTAATCGAGCCGCACATGAGCGATGGGACTACCGACTCTCTCACGTCTCTATGCAGAGAAGAAGGAGGTTTTTCGACCCGCAATTAGGATAACTCTGATATCCATATTCCCTCCCATTCCATCTCTCCTGCCGGTTGTGTCTGAAGAGCCTTACTGACTGCGAGACCATTTAGCCCACGCTTAACCAGATCTGTGGTAGGCCTTTGGTGGTAGGTGTGTCGGGAGGAAAACAACAATGAAACAAAAGAATTGGATAATTTATGCCAGTGTTACGTGCTGAGACTACGTTAAAATAATACTACGTGTTATGGATTAGTATTATTGCAGGATGCATGACAGCGTTTTGCGTTAGAGCGTTAATCTGTTGTAAAGGAGTTGGAGGTGCAGCGGTGCTAGTTTCCCTTTTTTCTTTCTTTCTTTTTTTTCAGGCAAGTCTGCGCTAAACTTTCTGTCTGTTAACAGAAAAGGATGCTGGAGCAAACAGCCAGAATCAGATGCTACAACACCAAACACCTGATTTGTTGGAGAAGGTGTAGGCCTACTTGTTTACCTCCACATTTAGAGGAACATGAAAACTTACCAAAAAAAGTGTATTTTAGTAAAGGAATAAAAAAGCTGCACTAGCAACCACTGGTATCTGGCGCACCTCTGACCAAGTAGCAATCTATTACAACAAACCTATAAAACTGGTCCTCTATTTATGTTTGAGTAGTAAATCATAAATTCTATTAATTTTGATTAACGGCATGTACTTTGTAATTTAGTCGCCTTCATTGTAATTAGACAAATTTTTCACTGAACAGAGTTTGCGTTTTAATGTAGTCAGCGAAGGACTTGATCTCACTGTAATCTAGTTGTGTATGCGGCAGACTGTGTGCTTATCCTTTTCGCCCTGCTCGCGAGGGGTGGTCTCCTCATCCACAATCATAGGAGAAGAATACACCCGCACCACAATAGACACAAACAATCAGTCGCCAAGTTTAAAGGGGGCAGATTTAACGATGCTTTTGTGCCGCCTAATTGCATTGGATTACTAGATTCAAAGTGGAAGCCTTGATCGGCCAGGGCTGAGAAGGAGTACACTCTCTACCCCGAACCCCCAATGCCCCAAGAGGCTCACTGACAAAGCCATTCACAATCTCTCTCTCTCTCTTTCTCTCTCTCTCTCTCTCTCTCTCTCTTTCCAACTCTCGTGCACTTGCGCACCAGCTCCCGCGTTCTCCTCCCCCTTTTCCAACTAAACACTCAAATACATTTTGGCGGTTTATTTTCCCCCAAATTCTTTATGATTCAGAGTTTTTGGGAATCTGCAGAAACAGATTAGTCCATTTTCATTAATAGTTTTATTGAATCGTATACATAAGAAGGGCACACATGTCAGCTCGCTGTATATTGCGTTTTGTTACGTTGTCCAAGATGAAATTAGAAGATCAAATTATTCAAATAAACTATTGTTTATTATTTGTTTCTTGTTTTGTTTTACCAAAGATCTGAAATCTGACAGCTATTTATCAAATCGTGCGTTTAAAGGTTTGGAACATTTTTCCTAGATCATTTAGAATACATTTGGAATAAATTAAATCTCTAATATATTTCAGTTTCATATGCAATGTGATTGCAGAATATCTCACACATATTGTAGGCTCTCTTTCGTTCCGCTATTACCCTTAAAAGGTAACACAGCATGCTCTATATTGTCATGAGTAGTTGTGAATCTGCACATGTTGTTTACCAGTTGTGTTGGAAATAAATACAGTCCCACCATTAACTCCAAACGTCTGTACGTATCTGCAGGACTTTTGCCTGCGGGAAGCCATGAGTACAACTGGAGTCGCATAGTTTGATTTGTTATGATTTAAAGCGTGTCTTTATGAAATGCAATTAATTATTTTTTCATCAGTATTAGAACATGACCGGGTTCTTGTGTGAAAATCCGCAGAGGGAAATACATTGATGTATGGAGAGACAGTTACCTAATTAGACCATAAAAAATGGAATCTTTACAGCATGCGGGTCATATAATTACTGTTAATTTAACGCTCAGATTCTCCGTCATTAATTTTTATTCCCTTAAATGTAGTTTGGCAGCGGCTCCTGGAGCTCAGAAATAGATTTCACTGTACGTGAAAGCGCTCTAGTCCTTCCGAATGAATTACCACAGACCCCGTAGTCCAAATAACAAGGCTCGCATCATTTATGCGTTGTTAAGCCATGTAATTGAACGACCCATAGTTTGCATATTACACCATTAAAGTAATGTGCTTTGGGTTTCTCCCAACACGACTATTTAAGCCTCTGTGGCGATGTAGTAATTCTTTGAATTACAGCCCTAATTGCCACAAATGTTCTTTTGATTTGGGTGATTTCAGTGTTACGCCACAATGATGTTCATTATTATCTGAATGAATTTCCTGACCATAGCTCAAAACTTTTTCCAATGCCCTTTAACCCCTACCTCGATATGTTGCGTTGGACTACTTAACGGATATTTCAACTTTTCCTTCTCCTCACCCATCTGTTCTGCATACAATTAACGTTTCTTCATCTTAATACAGGCTATTGTATTTTCAAGCCTTTGAAATCACATTCATTTGTATCATACAGCTATAGTGATATTTCAGTACTTAATGCAATTTAGTCATGACGTGCCCAACATAAAGACGTAGCCTAAAAGTGTGTTAGAAGTATCTCCAAAGAAATTGTGTCATCTGTTTTTGTATCTCAACCTGTATATGTTTTTAATCGTTGGTTCGATGTTGTCTGCTCTCACACAGAGAGCATATATTACTGTATTTTATTGTAAATCTAAACTTGAACAGGCTACTTGTGCTAAGTGGGCTACCGAGCTGCTTTAATGACTTTTATGTAAACTTGTTGCAAATTCATGTATACACACCCAACTCCCTATGACCGTTTAAAAAAAAACTTAAAACTGGGATTTTCTGTTAATGTTTAGGTCTTTTCAAGATAAGAAACAACCGAGAAATCCTCGTGGCGCGTGTCATCAGATAGAAACTTGGATGAGAACTATTTGTAGGTATTAAGAATCTCCCTATCATTCCAATGTTCAGCTGTTCTCTCTGTCTCTCGCTCTCTCCTCCCCCTAGCCTCGCACCCACTCGTTCCTCCCTCAAGCTTTTGTTGTCTTGTCCGAAAGCTGCTGTAAAAAGGCATTTAGATATAGCCTAGGAAAAGAGGGGGCGAAAGTAGCTGTGACGTGAGAGCCGTTGTTTAATTTACCCCTCTCTATAGCAACCAGCAGTAGTGCAAGAAAAATGTCCCCTCTTTGGACAATGTCGTATCCTTTTTAGAGCCGTAAAGAGACGGCAGCTGGCCGGTTTTTGACACCTGCGCTGCCTACAACTTAAGTTTAAACCAACTTTAAAAAAAAGAAAAAAAGTATGTGATTGTTAGCTGAGAAATCTGCATTACAATTAGCTTCCTTATACAAATCTATATGGTGAAAATAAATATTATAATAGTCCAAGTCCAATTTTTAGCCAACCTTGTTTGTTTAACCGGCTGGTTTTGTTACGAGAAAAAAATGCAAAATTTGTACAACTGGTTGTCTAATAGTCCAGCCCATTTGAGATACAACATACAGTTTTAACACTTTTGCTTTTCTAACGACATGAGCACTGAGCTGATAACAATCTGTGGCTCTTTTAAAAAGTTGAAAGTGTGCGAATATATTACATAACGGTTTTATATGGTCGTTGTCAATTAAGTAACATCTCTAAAATTAGTAGCAATCTGTATCAAATGGACCGAAGCGTATACAATATCACGGATCGTTTGGTAAGTGCCAAATTAACGTTGTAAAAACACCATTGCAGCTGATTTTCTTTGGTGAGATTTTGTTTGGTAATATATTAGACAATGCTTTAAAGACCTGACCAAATCGCTGTCGATGGAATGGGATATAACAATATTGTCTTTGACTATTTAGGGCGCTGACGAAAATACGAGATTGTCTTAATTGTTGGGGGTAAATGTATTATTTGATGCAGTTTTATCTACTAGTGAACACATAGGCTATATACATTCAAAGCGAGACAGAGAAACCCAGAAAGAGAGAAAGAGGCAGGCCTCAGTCGTTTTCAATACAACAACAATGACGTCACCTCTAATCTGTATTGAACCGCGTGTGGCCTGAGCAAAAACATAACTACGGTTCCGTGTGACGTTTTGTGTAGTCTGTCGTTGGATAGGCCCACCTTCCTTTTGCTGGCTTTATTATTAGTAACCAATATAATTCATAAGATCTTCCGTTAATGATATAAAGTTTCAGTTTTTCCAGTCAAACATCACGCATAAATGTAACAATGAAATAAGAAATAATTAAATCGATTTTTTTGACATAGGAAAATTAATCCTAAACAAACTTAACAAAGTTGAAGTCTACACTTAAACGTGGACTATAGATAACCAATGAACGTCACATTTATTCTATCCAACTAAATTAAACTTCTCCACATATTAAAAATTGTTGTTGATAGCGTTTTACGGTGCCCAAGTGTAGTTATTCGAAAGCACAACAATTCTATTAACGTTTAGTTACTCTAATTACAAATCTTACGAAGTAATGCAACATGTGTCTGGTTATCATACTTTGCACAATTTAAAGATTAAACATTACTTCAAAATATCCCCCCCCAAAAAAACGTTCTTTCGTTTTCTGAAATGTGTGAGCATATGTATTAACTGTACATCTAATCCGAAACAGCTTTTGATGATGTTTCTGACTACTAGGAAATTCAGGTACAAAGACAAAAACTCATTTTCAGCAGTTTATTTGAAATCACGACCTTAACTTGTCCACGCTCGGTTCTCCATGTCCCCTTCAGTCTCTCACGTTTCAGAGGTACCGCAGGACTCCGAGTTCTGCTGAAGGAGAGGGGTAGTGTTTGTTAAGACCCTGAAGCATCCAATGACAGTACGATTCCACGTAGAAACCGCGTCCATCATCCAATTCCAACCAATAGCCGCTGCTCGGAGGCGGAGCTCAGGTGCGCGCCGCTGCGTCCACTTGGCGGAGAGCCTGGGAGACGCCTGTGGCAAAAGAGTAACTGTCAAATGCAAGGTTCCTTTAATAAGAGCGATCAGTCCGGCTCCGAGAGTCATGGCGACCACAGCATCCAATCATTACAATATCCTCACCTCCAGTGCATCCATTGTGCACTCGGAGCCCGGGAGCATGCAGCAGGCTACGGCGTACAGGGACGCGCAAACCCTGTTGCAGAGTGACTACACACTGCAGAGCAACAGTCACCCGCTCAGCCACGCGCACCAGTGGATAACGGCATTGTCACACGGAGAAGGGGCTCCTTGGTCGTCCAGTCCCCTTGGCGAACAGGACATCAAACCAGCGGTACAAAGCGCCAGAGACGAGATGCACAATTCCAGCAATTTGCAGCACCAGTCGCGACCACCCCACCTGGTGCACCAGCCGCATGGTAATCATCACGATGCAAGGGCATGGCGAACAACAACGGCGGCTCACATACCGAGCATGGCAACATCAAACGGACCGAGCCTCATTTACTCACAGCCCGGATTCAGTGTGAATGGCCTGATCCCAGGAAGCGGTCAGGGGATACACCATCACAGTTTGAGGGATGCCCACGAAGACCATCACAGCCCCCACCTCAGCGATCACGGCCATCAACCGTCTCAACACCAGCACCAGCAACACCAGAGTCACCACGATCACTCGGACGAGGATACACCGACCTCGGACGACTTGGAGCAGTTTGCTAAGCAGTTCAAACAGAGGAGAATCAAGCTGGGTTTTACGCAAGCTGACGTCGGACTCGCTTTGGGAACGCTGTATGGAAATGTGTTTTCTCAGACCACAATATGCAGGTTTGAGGCCCTACAACTCAGCTTCAAAAACATGTGTAAGCTAAAGCCTTTGTTGAACAAGTGGTTGGAGGAAGCTGATTCCACTTCTGGCAGCCCAACTAGCTTGGACAAGATCGCGGCTCAGGGGAGGAAGAGGAAAAAGCGGACCTCTATCGAGGTAAGCGTCAAAGGGGCTTTGGAAAGCCATTTCCTGAAGTGCCCAAAGCCAGCAGCGTCGGAAATTACTTCACTAGCGGACAGTCTGCAACTGGAAAAAGAGGTTGTAAGGGTTTGGTTTTGTAACAGAAGACAGAAAGAGAAACGGATGACTCCTCCCGGCGGACCGCTCCCGGGGACCGAGGATGTGTACGGAGACACACCACCACGTCACGGGGTCCAGACACCAGTACAATGAACAAATTTGGACCAATCGTTTGTTTTTTGACTCTCGCTTTTTATTTGAAAAAAACAAAAATGACATGTTGAGCACGGAGCTATCCAAAAGCGATAGCAGGTGTTACGTTGATTATGTTTAGGCGGGAGCACACAAGATCTGTCGTGAATACCACCCCAAAAAGCGAATATTAGCGACAGAGAGGGAATGTGGGTTTTCCTCAAGAGCTAACAGAACAAATGGTCTGTGAAAAATTTTACCCATCACTGTGACGCGACGCAGTTTTAAGGTTGTAATCCTATTGTTGAAAGAAACACTGCGAAAAAGGGAAATATCATTTTAAAAAGTGACCGTTTGGGATTCTGTAGGCAATTGTTTACATACTCAACTTTGTAGTGTACACATACAGCTGCATAATCCTTGCATTGTTTTTGTGCAGGACTAGAGTCCGACCTGAAAAGTGAGTGCTACTGCATTCGATAAATAAACGCCATTTTTTTACATCTGCTGTGAGCGACTGGGGTTGAGCATCGCTTCAACCAGGCGCGACATGAGTGCCAGTCATCCACTCCCAGTAATCAGTAATCTAGGGACGTTCAGCTAGGACCTTTCTGAGGAGGTTTAACAAGTTGTTTATTATTATTATTATTATTATTATTATTATTATTATTATTATTATTATTAAAGCACTGCAAGTTAAATTCCCTTAAGGTTACAAGCATATTGCAAGGTCACTCCAGGCAGATTTTGTGCACTTGGCGCAAAGAAGTGGATCTCATTAAAGTGATAAAAATATCACCCTTTTTTCCTCAGTAATATCAATTCTCGCGGTTCTAACCAGAAAAGGCTGCCAACAGTAAGCTCCGCGCCACGCGCCAGCAGCTTGCAGACAGGTCATGGAAGGGCTACGTGGTGACGGAAACCTGGCATTTCCCTCGAGCTAGAAATATTACCACACAATCGTTCCACTGAACAATAGCGGATGGAACTATGTTGTAAATATTGTATAATTCGAAAAGACATGGCTACGTTTCCTTCTCACTGGGGCACTTTTCTTTAAATGATTTTAAAAAGCAAAACAGATTTTAGCTGTTCGATTATTTTTTTATTGTTGGTTTGACATGATTTTATATTAGGCCTAGTACATTATATTTTTATTTATAGTAATTTTTAACAGAAATTATTGCTTGTTCTTTGCTGTATCATTCAGTTGCTTTTTCCGCCATTTTTATGTTATGATTTTTTTTTTATCATTTCCCGAAGCTCTAACTTTACTATATATTTCAGTGTATATAGTAAACAATTTCAAACAATTTTTGAACATTACCTTCACTGAACAAATACAACAGGCCGTCATTATTCAATTATTTGAATGTCTTTTTTCTTCCTAAAATTACTGAAAATGGCATCACACATCACTGATATAAAAATGGCAAGGAAATGCCGCGTGCTACCTAAATAGCTTTCATTTAGACTTCGTGCATTAGCTATTTTACACTTTTAGCTATTTTAAGAACATTTTATATTTAGCTACATTTAAATCAAAAGAATGTGAAATGAACAAGGCTGATATTATTATTATTATTGTTATTATTATTATTATTATTATTATTATTATTATTATTATTATAGGTTTAACCATTTTTCAGTCATGTTTTACTTTTGACATCATGTTTTTTTCTGCGTTACTGGGAGAATGATCGTGGCAAAATAATGTGATTTAATCACAGCTCTAATTTATTCTCATTTCAAAAAGCTTTTATCCATGTCCCTTAGTAGCCTTTGTTGCATTTATGTGAGAGTAATGCAGTGATTATATTTACATTTATTAAAAAATGTAAACATAAACATTTAAAAGATTTACGCAGGAACAAAACATAGATTGAAAGATGAGAAAGTGTTGTCTCCTTTACTCCATTAGATATACCGGCACCACGTTGTGTATATACGATGTTTTCCTTAGGCCGCAAGGGGTTTTTGATATTATTATTATAATTATTATTATTTAACCACTGTTCTGTTGTTTGATTTTGTTTTGTTTTGCAGATACGTAATCCAGGGACTTATGTTCTTATCATTTCGAATCTGTCTGCCAAATGCTACTTTTTCTTTAAAAGAAAACAACAAAAACGAGGGTATGGTACCGGGTGTTTCCGCTGTAGCTTTAATGAATCAAACTATCCTATAATTCACTGAAATACAAACTGTGGGGTGTATTTATTTGTTGTTTTAATTTGCTTTTTGTCACATAGTCTCCATCAAACTTTGTTTGATCTGGATGAATTTGTGGGTAAAATAAAATGCGCAAAGATTGTGATAGACATATGTTTAAGTAATATTTTATTACTGGTTAATACGTAAATTAAATCTTGCACATTTTAAAATACCAGGGATTATTTTCATTTTATTTCAAGAGTTTTTAGCGCATTTACTGAGAAGCAAATGAAGAGCAACGTGCAGGTTACTCTCTCAGAAAATTGTGACCACAATTCCTTATATGGTCGACAAACAAAATCTATAAACAGATTATGTATAAACAAATTATCTGACAGCCAGATAAGCCAAGACAACAGGATAAATATATTTCTATCAAACTATATAACACTGGCTTATGGATTCGCGTTTCTCGGGAAATTAAGGGAAAAAAGGGAAACAATATTGTCTTTTAACAAAACAAGCCATTTTTCAGACGAAGCGCCTTATAGTCTGTGCGATTCCCAGGACGTCTTTGGCAATTCAACAGGTCTGCTGGACCAAAATATCGACAGTACACTGAGCTTGGCGTGAGAACCGATATGACTAAACGATCGATCCTTTTCAATCACTATCCACGTAACTGCCCTCGCTCGAGCCTATGCTCTAGTGGAGTTGGTATTTAACATTAACATCACTGGCAGAATGACCCACTCTGAAACTGGATGGACTCTCTCAGTATCATTTAAAGCCTAACCTTTGTACTTAAAAATTTAGTGTTTCTATATCACGGAAACCAATTAAACAGAAGTAGTTTTTTAGGCTAAAGCAGGGAAGCAAAACTATTCGCTAGTATTTATATTAACATGAGATAGATGTATTATTAAAATATTTTAACCTGTGCTGATCAAATACCTATGACGAGGTACCATGATTTAAGTAGAAATACTAGTGTAGAGTTTGCCTTGGAACAGCTCATCCTAAATAAACCGCTATCACTGTAACGATTAGATCTGAATAAGGTGTTTCAAGAAAATGCACGTAGCTAGGCGATATGAAAACATATACCCACTTCAATGATAGGTCAGGTAATATTTTATATTTATGTATATATTTTTATATTTCATACGTTTTCAAATGGATTACGCAAGATCAGGCGTTAAAGCAAAAATAAAAAACTTAGAAGCGGAGGTCGTCGTGTGTGCATTACATGGTGCACGTGAAGACAGCTAAGCTAATGACGACTATAGTCTATCGACTGATTGTTTATTAGCTTGATCAAAATTGGTTTAATATTAAACATTAACTTTTTGGGCCTTTTTAAAATAGTTTATCAGCAGGCACATTGCCATACTTCAGTTGGTAGTCAAGGTTTCCGAAGGCCTTTTCAGGTTACGCACCCCAAATTTCGTTAGCTGATCCTCGCGTTGTCATCAAATGCAGAGGGTATTACTAATTGCGGGGTGAGAAACATTTTATTTTTCCGAGTTATTCTGGCTTTGTGTGTTTCAGGGTTATTGGGCTGTTACTGGCAGAACGAACATCAGTTAGTCTGTGTCATAGCGTAAGCCTGTAAGGTTCAATGGAAATGACGAGGTTTGTGCGACGAGTTTTGTGCCACGAGTTTTGTGAAACGACACAGGCCAGATAGTAGCCTACTTTTGAGCTGTCGACAAAAAGGTTGTTCTCACGAAAGCAGATCAGGCCCTATTATCAGTCTCTCATATAGAGCACAACAATCGTCATCCCTTTTGTTAGATATACAGACGCTCAACTCCGACAATTCACATGTGACGGCGCTATAATCCTAGAAAAAAGTTCTGTTTCATTTGCTTCATTCGCTCAGTTGCAAATGCAATTAATATCATGGTTCGATAATTACATTTCCCTCTTTATTTAGGTAACTTGAAATGTCCCATTAGAATTGAGAAGGAGATTTAATTTAGGTTGATGTGCTCAGTGGAGTCCAACTCAATCCTGCAGCGCCACCTAGCGAAATATGGATTTGTTTTGTTCGATCTAAACGATAAATTACACGCTGAAATTTAAAGCTGTTAACGTTTGTGTCTAGTCGAGAGGCAATAGGTCTAATTCGTTACAAAAATCTCTCTTATTCCAGAACGTGATTTAATGGTAAGATTCAGGGCTTGCGTTAAAAATAGCCCATTCTCAACATAAGCAAGCAAACAAACAAACCAAGTAATTGACTGGACCTTGTATTTTATGAAACTTCCTTGTCGCAAAATTCTCTGTGTTGTAGCCCGAATTAATTTTATCACTTCAACGAAAAAAAAAATATAATCCACAGACCCCAGTCTTTCAAAGAAAAATGGATTTGCTATTTCTTTACACAAATATAACGTAAAGGACTCAATAACTCATTCTGAATTGTTATGAGTCGTCAATATACTTAAGCAGCACACTGACCGTAATGGTGGGTGTAAGTAAGTAACAAGAATACACAAACAGTAATTACAATGTAATAATAGTAATTATGCTGTATTTTAACCACTAACAGATTAGAATAATAGTAGACTAATAATAAAGTTCAAATAGAGATCAAAACCTATTTTATGTTATTACACAAGCAATAAAATAAGTTTATATTCCAGTGGACTTTCCCTTTCACTCACTTTTCATCTTTATCTGAGGTTCATGAAACGTTGCCAGTACACGCTGGTATATTTCTAACTCTAATAAAATATTCTCGTCTTTTATTTTTCATTTCTGCTGCCGGACAAGCATTTGATCTATTTTGACAATTCGATTCTATTTCAGTTACTGCTGACTCCACCAAAACTAATATTGTTGTTAGGATTGTTACGGGTTCAGAACACACTGACTCTTAAGACTCAAGGTAGGCACTCATTTTAAATCTTATCAGAGAGCAGAGTCGTTGTTGCCTGTTTATGGTTTATGGAAAATACAGTGGGGGATTTTTTTTATATATATAAGATTTATGTATACCAATAATCTTTTCGCCCTGAAGTCAAACAGGGACATTTTCCCAGCTTTAGACCTCCTGGTATTTGATTTTCAGTGATCCACAAACGCTCAGATAAAGGATTATTTTTAAGGATCAATTCAGCGAATTCACTCAGGTCCAGGAGCTCATGATCCAGACACCATTAAGTTTCACAATAGACTGTATTGATGCCACACTCACTCTGTGTGTGATCATCTTTTTCAGTCTATCTCTATTTTCTCCCTTCTCTCTCTCTCTCTCTCTCTCTCTCTCACACACACACACACACAGACACACACACACACCCGAACACACAGAGTATGCAGGGGTTTCATGAATAGATTCATCCGTAAAAAGAAAAAAAAAAACAGAACACTGTTGTTGTTTCTTAAGCACATTAGTACACATCACAGCTAATTATACCCCTACACACTTTAAAACATGAATGTTTGGGTGCGCTCATTTGTAAACAAGTTATTGTTTAATTATATCTTTGCGTGAGCTTTAATAATCATTGGCGTGAATCCTGTCTCCCCTTCAGCGTGTAATTATTCAGGCTAATTGCTCATGGTTTATGAAGTGTCAGTCATCTTTCTCCATGGACATCTAGAATATTCCAAGTGTAGAGTCATTCAATAAAATATATTCCACTCAAGCATTTAAAATACATAAAGTAAATCACTGATTTAAGTTCTCTGACCTTTAGAGGAGTGTTTTAAACTTTTCTTTGCTTTCATAAGATGTTTGTTGTTTGTCGTAGTTTTATAAATTTAATATCCATGCTTTGTAAGTGCAGCTCATGGCATTTTGCAGACACAAAGAACCCACAGTGCCGTTTAGTATGGTTAAAAGAAGGGCACACACTTCTCATATAATAATATATCATATACATAGATCAGCATATTTCACAAATCCACAGTCCATACTCATGTTTCAAATGATGTTTTCAATACACGAGGGAAAAAGAGGAAACTGCTGTATAGTAAGTGTCCCTAATAACACATACACCTGTAATAACTACTTTTAACAGCAGCAGAATACTGGACTCCAGTATGACGTGTAATTAACAAGACAGTGATGGTGAAACAGGTAGTGAGTAGGTAAGTGGAATATGACAGCACACAACAGTTACAGTGGACTACTCAACTTTATTTGTAAACACAGACTTATTATGGACACCGAAAGAAACAGTGACAAAGAGGAAGAAGAAAAAATAAGCCCTTGTTTGGTGTCTCAGGAGGACGCAGAATGTTCAGTGCCTGTGGTCATGAATTTTTAAGTAGTGGAGAACGAGGAATCTGATGTGTGTGTGTGTGTGTGTGTGTGTGAGGTGTTATATAACACTGTTATGATCCTTGGTAATCATCTGCTTGCATTCAGTTGGACTTTGGTTGTTTGTGTCTCAGGGTCTGATTGTCTGAGACTCACGCATGGACTTTAAAACGAGAGTCAGTGATCAGTTTCATGACCATTTTTGGGAAAAGTTAGTTTCCATTTAAAACATCTGGCGTGTCTCAGGTCTGGAAGAACACCAGTGTAAGTTTGATCTTTAGCAAACGAATGATCTTAAAGTGCTTGAAATATTACAATTGTTGCTGCTCAAAAAAAAATCAAGAACGTGACCGAAATAGCGTAGAGGAAATGGAGCTAATTTGCTAATTTGCATATGTAAACATCCCTGTTCTGTTCTAACATTCAACTGATAAAACAATCATACATTCATTGAAATATTAATAGTTCATTAGAGCATGTTGCACTATGTGAGCACACCTCCAGGACTGATTAACTGCACTTGTTCAAGGAACTATGTGCTGAGGGTTGATACAGCATTCACCAGATAGTGAGGAGCGTGAGGAGAATGGAGAAGATACTAAAGGACTCAGAACCGGAAGAGAGAACTGTACTGTATTACTAAACAGAAAGTTATATATTTACATTGTTATATGCTAAGAGAGAGAGAGAGAGAGAGAGAGAGAGAGTGTTGAAATTAATTGACTCAGTTTAACTTCAAATCAGCTGAGGGGTGTCTGGTTACTGAAGGATGTGTGATTTTGAGCTAATCTTACAGAGAGATCCACTTACATACAACACTCTCGTCGTGGCTCAGTTCTGTTTATGGCTCTAATGTCCCATTCTTTTGTAACAAAGAAAATGTGAAACTGTGGTTCAGCTGCTGTTGGCCCTAAAACATGTGTCCTCTTCTCTCATCCGGCTTTGGCGGGTCATCAGCTCCAAACAAAAAGTAATCGACGGACTCTTCCGACTACTTGAGGATCAGAACGGCATCAAAACTCGAACACTGAGATAACTAGAAGCCGCACGGTGAAAGGACGCCCGAGCGAGACACGTGCTCTCTCTGACTGCGGTCGTGGCATTGGCGGATGAATCGTTAAAGAAACACTTCAAACGCCAAATGAACGCAGGCGGCATCCTTCTTCAGTCTAGAGCCCCCATATTACCAGCCTGCAATATACATCATTAAACCAGGCATAAACAATTCATTAAAATGCAGTTAAGTCTACAAGCTAATGTCACTTCCAGCTGAAATCTTAATAAGCCATAAAACGGCAGAAGGTTAAGGCTAAAAGATAATTTGGTCCTCTTGCTTGACCTGACTAATGAGTCTCTAGACCGTGTAGGAGAAGCTGTGCCACACCTCCAGTTTATCCCCGAAAAAAAAAACAACCAAAAAACCCAGAACACAGTCACTCTCTTCTTCTTTAAATGAAAAGGCTTCGGTTTTGTATAAATTGTCTTTTTTCTACAGGCGCTATTTAGAAGATGTCTAAATGCGACGCTCTTCTGAATGTAACGGTAAATGTCTCGGCAAGAGTCCTCTGAAAAGGTGAGCAGAATTTTGATTTGTGTGTCGTATTTTATATCACAAATGAATCTATTTTCAAACAACGTCAGAATTATACTATTATTGTTTGTGAAACTCCTTCCAAGAGGACAAAGAAAGTCATTTAGTGCCCAAAAAAAGGCAAAGTCTCTCTAAATAACAACAAAAGTGAAGAATTCACTTGTGAAGAGTTCAGAGAGACGGGAAGTTTGACTCTTCCGTATTCTTGTATCGATAATATGGTTTCACCTGAAGCTTTAAAACTCTTAGTTTGTGACAACTATCAGTTATTTCATCGGTAAACACAACATGTCCACAAACATGATCATCAACCTTCACTTTATTAAAATGTGGCCTTCGAATCTTCACACTTAGAAACCTTCTGCTGAAAATGGCACACATACATAATCACATCTCTAAAGCTGACGTAGGACAAAAAAAAAAAAAGACAATCATTTCTCAACATATAAATAAATATATAATTCTCTGAGTACATGTATGCATTGCGTTCCAGGAAACATATAAGGGACATTGTGAATGTGAATTCGCCGCATCAGACTGTTCAACAAATTATTCAATAAACACTGAAGAAAAAATAAAACATAACAAAAAAAAAAAAGACCCTTCAAAATTGATTTTAAAGAGAAAAGAAAAAAAAAGAGATAATGAATTTTCCAGAATAATCTATTACAATATGGTAATATATTAAGTACAATCGTTTTCTTAATGTCTATTTGAAAGTTTTAATGGTTCTCATCCATTTTAAAAATCAAAATCGAGGATGTGTGTGAATCGGTTTGGCTGAGGGCAGAGCAGCAAATTATGAAATTTTCAAACAAAGTAAGTCGCTGTCTCGGAAAACTGCTAAGGCACAATCCTCCTTAATCCACCAGTTTGCAACTGACCAATAACAAACAAACAAACAAACAAACAAAAAAGCTTCTTGTTGTGTCTTGCACCGTCTGTGTTCACACATGTGCATTCATATTTTGTAAGACAAATAAATAATTAAACATAGTAAAATACAGTTACCATTACAATCACATTATTTTACAATATTCAAACAGCAAGAATGTAAATAAAATTGCCATTTTTTTTTATAACTTCAGCATATCACAATGAAAACATCTTAATCCCATTCGTTTAAAATTAAGAACACCATGGCAGTCATGTTGATAGGACCTTCTGTATTTTCCTCACCGAAAAGCAATATTCAGCTGGTTTCTGTGTGAAGATTTAATTCCAAAAAAAAAAAAAGAGCAAAATCAAACCCTGAGATCTCAAGTGAGGTCAGTTTTTTTTTTTTTTGCAAAATGTGAAAGATTCGACACATTGGCACCTGTTAGGTTGTAAGCAACAACGTCTTCGAAGAACGAGTTGAAATGTTTGAGACGTCCTCCGCCAAGCTTTGAGTCTATGTTCTTAACATTCAACGCGTTTCCTCTTAAGATACTTTGCAATTTTGCATTCAGGCTAGAGCAGTTTCGAGAAAGAGAAACAATGTTCAGAGCACCAGAGCGGACATCTGTATCTGTCCTCCAGGTTCAGGTTCCTAAAGCTCTTTGAAGGGCCCTAGGCACACCTGTTGTGTCTGAGGATGTGTAGTGAGGGCTGAAGTTCATTGGGTGAAACTCTTTTTAATCGCCACTTTGGGGAAGAGGCTATTGAGCTCCTGTACCACGCGGGAATCGATCTGTGAACAGAAGGAGACGTCCAGCAGAAGCAACTGAGAGCACGACTGTAGAAGTTTCCGGAGGGATGAGGAGCTCACCATTCTCGTTCCTGCCGATCACAAACGTTAGCGTCACAAACGCTACCATCACGTTACCAAGCACAAACATCATTCTAAGTATAACTTCACTCATTCATCACGATGTTAGGAAAAGCGTTACCTTCACTCAGAACGCCACTCAACGTTTCAGAGTCCTGACCGTAAAATTCAAAGGGCGGACTATCCATTCACTACACGGATACTACACGAACCTACATACCCTGTGTGGACCAACGTACCCTCTGTAGGGGTGCCTGCGTGTGCGTGTGTGTGTGAGCACTGCCTCTTGGTTGTTCTCACCCAGTATGTCGAGATGCTGCAGTGCAGGGCAGTTGTTGGCCAGCTCCTCGATGTCAGAGTCGCAGACGGTCCGGTTGGCGGTGAGGAAGAGCTTGCGCAGTCGCGGCAGACTGCGCGCCAGCAGCTGGAAACATCCGGAACTGCTCTGCAGGGTGGAGCACCAGCCCAGATCCAGCTCCTCAAGGAGTCTGCATCCAGCCACCAACTCCGCCAAGCCACGCTCGCTGAGGTTTCTACAACGCCACAGGTCCAGAGAACGCAGCGACCGACATCGTGCGCTAAGCATGCTCGCTACCACGTCGTAGTCCTCGATCTGCAGGGTGAAGGACACACATGGAGACCAATCACAGTTGGTCATAACCCACGGACACCAGCCCAAGGGGATTTAGATCAGTCATGACTACTCAGTTACTGCTAATATAGTGAGAACGCATTCATCCCATTCCTGCAACCTGAGAACTGATCACTAGCCGACTGTTCCTTTTGAGCTGTTCAAAATGTCCATTAACTGAATCACATATGTAAGAGTTAGGGAAGAGCACAAATGTTATGGAAGGTGCTTCCAGTAGGAATGAAATGATATATACTAACCTGGACAAAAGTATTTGTTCAAGAAAAATACAATACAATGACAATAAAATCTCACTATAGTCTGTGATCAGCACAAAAGCGACTGATGAAGAGAAATAATCTGTGATAAAAGAAAACTACTGAGAGCAATGGTAAAATACCTCACCATAACACAGCTGCCCAGGTTGAGATGCCTCAGGTCTGTGCAGAAGGTTATAATGCTTAATATGGCTGTTTGCTGTGGGCCGAGGACAAAAAAGAGAGACACAGAGAGAAGAAGAAGAGAGAGAGAGAAGAAGAGAGAGAGAGAGAGAGAGAGAAAGAAATATGAGAGTAAGTGAGAGCGTGACTGATTGACTAATTAAAGATAATGTACTGAGGAGGTTTATCCTTATAAACTGACAAATAAGAACCTCACACATGTAATCATCTGTTGTGTGGGTCTTTTTCAAAGTAAAACGAGACGCTGGAATGCGTATTAAAGCTGGAAGATGACAACAGATTTAGCCGTTGTTATTGAATACTATCATATGTCTTAAGAAATGGATATGTCAAAACAAAACCACTTAATGACTTTACGGTTTGGCACACAACATCAGTAATAAAATGATATGATGTTTCACAGAGAAGGCGAGGAAAAAAAAAATACAAAAAAAAAAAAAAAACCACGTCTTATTTCTTCTGACGCATTTCGGCTTTTTACTCTTGCCGACCTGATTCTGTTTTTGAACTCGGTTTACAAAAACACAGAAAAACTTATCCCACGGCACTGAATAAAGTCATTGTTTTTAAAGACCGTGCTGGTTTTTTTCCCTTTTGTTTTGTTTTTTTCCTGGATAGGGTACATACATTTTGTCTTCCTCAAAAAAACAACAACAACAACAAAAACAACAACAACAACATAAACCTCAGGAACAAGCACAGCGCTTGTAGCTATATAGGTATCTATGTGTCAAGCTGTGTGTCTGTACACCTGTGTGTGCTTTTGGAGGCCTCTCTCTGTCTTGCAAGAGCGAAAAAAGAAATGTAATTATGAAAATGACAGCTTAATAGCAGGTAAGCTGGTATGGGGAGGTGGGGGAGTGGGGCTGACACGGAGCTACAGACGCAGCGTGTTCCGCGAAGAGGAGTAAACATCCCTCCAACCACAGAAACATTACACCTCCGAGGAGGCAGATGTCCGCGCTGCCAGAAACGCTGAATCATGATGGAATAAACATGTCTAAAAAAACCCCCCAAAAAACGCTGTTCTTCTCTACGACGTCTCGACAGCAGGTCCGAGCTTGATCGGCCGTGTACTACAACGACCTCTTATCAGAATTTGTTCCAAAAAAAACAACAACGAGGACAACAACAGAAAAGCCGAGGTGAGACACGTTTGACCTAAGCTCGATTTTAAAACAGAGAAACGAAACGCGACCCGCGGCCGTGAGCTGACGCATCCTCGCTTTAAGGCTGAATCTTCCAGACCTCTTCTTTTCGCTGCTTATGTGAATTTTACATTTTAAACGAAGCGAAAGATCCAATATATTCAGCAGACACATGCAAATGAAGGTATGACTGACGTGCAGGCTCCGAAACATGTTCGTCTTTCGCTCTTTCTCACCTCGATCTTGGTGCGGTAGAGAATCAGGCGGCGCAGGCGGGGGAGTTTGGCCACGTGGCCGAAGGCCTGCGGGTGGAGGCGGTCGCACGAGGACAGGTTGAGCTCCTGCAGTCGGGGACACGTTTGAGCGATCACCTCCAAACACGCCTCGCTCAGGAAGTGACAACACGACAGCTCCAGACACACCAGGTTCCCTCCGCACGCCTTCATAAAGCTGGACAGGACGGCGGAGGTGGAACTGTTTTAAATCTTAAAGCTCAACATACAAACAGTCTTCTTAACAAATAAATAAATAAACAGATAGACAGACAGACAGATGGATGGATGGATGGATGGAAGGAAGGAAGGAAGGATAGATGGATGGATGGATGGATTGATGGATGGTCAGATAGATAGATAGATAGATAGATAGATAGACAGATAGATGGATAGAATAAAGCAAATGCAACTGATAACCAGTGTTGGAACTAATTACCTTTTCAAATTAAATAACACAGTTACAATTACTGAGATTTAAATGGGCTTGTCACTCGTTACTTTTAACTTGCATGAAAATATTAATGGACAACTGCAGACTATAGCAGACAGATGCAGCCTACTCCCCCACTCTCCTGTTTATGATGTAACGTCACCCGACCCTACAGTGGTGCAATTAATGAGTGAATCAACCAATCAGCATTAGCCCACACGATGGCGGACAGTTCGGGCAATGTGAGCTTGCTGTCCTGGAAATACGGACATTATTTTTCCCCCCTCCACATCAAGGACCAAAATTTACTGGTGATTTGTGGTCTACGTGCAGGTGTGAGCACTTTATCCACATCAAAGAATAGTAATTTTAATCTTCTGAAGCACCTTGTAAAACAGCACGCAAAGCTAATCGCGAAAGACCCGAGCGCTAGCGCTGCTGACCAGGGAGCAGGGGCCTTTCTAGCTATTGAAATGATCAGGGGCTAAGTCCGGGGCTAAGAAAACCGGAGTTTTTCGTCTGGGTGTGCGCGTCTTCCAACTTTGTGCGCACTGTGCAGTGCTTGATTACTCCCCCCTCCTTTGGACGCTGCTCTGTTTCACAGTCTGTCTGTTGTTTTGCTGTAAATACCTCCTTTTCAGGGCGAAAATATTCGGAGCTAGGCTTAAAATATTTGGGGCTGTACCCCCGAATGGCCGGACCTAACGACGCCACTGCCAAGGAGCCACTCCATTCAAACAGCCAAGGCTTGATTTGCTTGGTATGCATTGACAAGAGAATTGAAGCAAACATGTAGAAGTAACGCAAAAGTTACTTTCCCTAGTGACTAATTACTTTCATACGCAGTAACTGGCAAAGTAATTCAATTACTTTTGAAAGAAGTAACTAGTAAGTGTAACTAATTACTCATTTTCAGTAACTTGCACAACACTGCTAATAACACCTAAGAAATAAAACCGACACAACAAGCAAAAACCTGAGGCTGATATGTAATAATGCTATGTCAGAAACTATATGGATGTGTAATAATAATGATATATGATAATAAACTGAGAGGTCATAATCATGCGTGACCGAACATGGTCCTCTGATCCACGGTCAGGCGGAGTCAATGACCGGGCAGTCGGGTAGAAGACACAGCGGGCATGACCGGTGAGGTCCGGGGCCTAACCTGCTGAAGCCTGTGGGCGTCACAGCCCCACGGTTGCCCGTCCAGGACATGTTGAGTCTTTGGAGGAGGGTGCAGCGGCTCTGTAAATGGCTGAGGGAGGCGTCACTCAGACGAGGCCAGTAAGGCTGCAAGCTCAGCTGGATGTACTGGAGTGGGTCACAGCAATGCTGGTGCAGGAGCTTACAGCTCTGGGCCAAACGGCAAAGGTCCGGTACGGTCAGGTGACTCACGATCAACTGGATCAACTGCGTGGTGATGACACACACACACAGACACACACACAAACACACACACGTGCACACACACGCACACACAATCACATGCGCGCACACACACAAACACAAACACAAATATAAACGCACAAAAACAAAAACAAAAACAAAAACGCAAGCACAAACGCAAGCACAAACGCAAACACAAAAGTGTAAGGGTCATAGTTCATAGAGTGTGAAGCACAACATTCCTCTAACAGAGTAAAGATGTTCCAAGTTTTCAAGCGGCTGGATCAAAGATGGCATTTGCCCTGTGTCAGCGTTCCAAAGAATCTTGCGGTCGGGTGTTGTCTGTGGTTAAGTGTGTATATGTGTGTATGTGTGTGCCTGTGTGTACGGAACAGTATCAGCTGACAGATAATGGCTGTATAGCGTTTCAGACACACACGCCAACCTGTTGCAACAAGACAAGCGGGTGGCAGCGGTTTGGGGCCCAGATCAGAGGGTTGAGGGAGTAGAGCAGGGCCAAGTGCAAGAATCGGACAGGTATTGTTAAATTATCCTTCCATTCCATGTCACTCTCTAATTATCCCAAAATTACAGTAAAAGCCCTTTTTCAGGTTGAAACACGAACACCTGTGTGTGTATCTGAGTTTTTCATTGAGTCATGAGACAGATGAGTGCAATTCTAATCAACAATTCACCTCAATCCACCAAACAAATGACTTTGCCACTCCTATCGCAAATAACTGTCACATATAATAATAATTTATCACATCATATCTGCCTCCAACATAAAACTCTAAGTGGATTTATGTACACGCACACCTCAACAACGTTTGTGGGTGTATCCGTGTGTGTGTGTGTACCCGCCTCGTATGGGAGCTTGTCGAAGTATCCGTTGCCGTGGTTGTGTTTTCCGTCTCCGGCGTGCCGGCAGCAGAGGCCGGGGTCGGCGAGTTCCTCGTCGCTATCGCTCAGGTCGCTGATGTCGATGATGGGCATCTTATAGAGGGCTAGGATGGGCCGCTCTCGCACGCCGTGCAGGATGACGGCGTCCAGCTCCGTGTAGTAGTCCAGCACAGAGCTGTTGACCTCCAGCCGCAGCAGGTTGGTGGCGAAGCTGATCTGTTTTATACTGGGGGAGAACTGACGGGCCTGGGGGGTCATGGCTTTACTGGGCTCTCCTGCCCACAGCACCTCCCACCTAAAAGACAATCCACACACATGCACGCTTTTATACAGACGCACAGTCTTACGTATAAAAACAACCAATACACACACTGTTTTTATGTATACCACCCAAACACAGTCGATCATTTTCAGTAACCACCCAAACACAGTCAATAACATTTTAATATAATGTAACCACCCAATCAATAATTTCTTAATACAATGTACACAACCTAAACACAGTCAATAACATTTTAATATAATATAACCACCCAATCAATAATTTCTTAATACAATGTACACAACGTAAACACACTCAGTAAGTTCTAAATATAATGTAATCATCTAAACACGTTCAATAAGTTCTAAATTTAATGTACATAACCTAAACATAGTCAATAACTACAGAATGCAACATATGCCATTTAAACATAATAGACAAACACTACTGAATATGACATACACCACTGAAACACATGAAAACTTATAAGTAAACATAACTGAGGTCACCAAGCACTGATATTTACTACTAAACACAGCATATACCACCAACGCCAAACACAGTGAATACATGCTATTGAATATGAGGCATGTTACATAATCATAATTAATGTATATTACACTATAGACTTTAGATTATGTAGGTTAGACTCCTAAAAATAACTACCTGAATACTAAATACCATAAACAAAATCCTCATGAATTCACCTTAAATAAATAAACAGACAAATAAATAAATCAATAAGTGCTACATTTGCATAATGGTATAAGTGGTCTAAGAAAATATATATGGGTTCATAATTAACAACTGTATAATTTTACTGACAAAACACAACATCCTCTTCTCTGAAGGTCAAAAAGTATAAGTGTTGACCTTCAGAGACTTGTAGAGGTCGTTACCTGACATCAGCAGGTGGGTTCTGAGAGAACGGATTGAGAGAACAGGCTAAGATCTGAACTATGGCTCCTGGGTGGTAGGTCTCCAGCACGTCTATGGCCGTAGGATAAACAGGTTCCTCGAAAGCCAGTTCCATGTAGTCCTGGCTGTGGAAGTTCTGGGGCGTCCGTCGGAACGGCTGGGGAGCGCTGGAACACTGCTCCCACCACGGGCCGTAGGTCCGGAACACGGCCGTCTGGGTGAAGTCGCCCGAGCTGGGGTAGACGTTGGGGGCGCCGGCCAAGTTCCACATGGTATAGGACATGCTGTTCTCGCTGCCGTAGTGGGAGCTGAAGTCGAGGACTTCCTTGGCGTACTGCTCCACCTCCACGGTGACAGGGAGCGCCGAGCGTTGGCCGAGCTCCACCGCCCTCCGGCTGCCCAGCGCCTCCCCTCGAGTTCCACTCCTGGAGCGGCGCCGTAGACAGATATAGTAAAACATGCTAAGAAGGGTTAGCATATGGAACACTTGATGTGGGGTGTGGGGCGGTGTGGGGTTGGGAGGGGTTGATGTTGGCTTAGGGTTCAGGTAGCGCCCCCTACAGCGCACTTTTTGGGTCGTGCTCTACACAGCGCAGGCTATAGGCATAGCCACATGCATGACCTGTTACAGAGAGAAACACACACACAGACACACACACACACACGCACAAACACACGCACACATACACATACAGAAAAGAGGGCTTAACAACACTCAAGCTTGTTGGAGGGTTTTAAGCACATGTGAGAGGCCATAAGCTGAACCAAGATCAATGGCATTCACTGAATATTAGCTTTCAGCTGTGCCTTTAGATTTTACACTATTGAGGCCTTTGACGACAGTCTCTGACAGCTGTGGATCTCAGGTCAATTTATATGGCAATAATCCTTGGAAAATCTTCACATATTCTCTGAGGTAGAATTTTGTATGAGGTACCAAACTTATCCACAGGTTTTGTAATGTTTTGAGCATGAGTTCTTCAATCACTATTTCAGTGAAGTTATGTCTCAGGCCTCCCCTCTGTGGTGTTTTCCACACTCCAGACTGACTCAATTCATTCACAGTTAACAAGGGTTAGTTTATCTCCAAGTTGAACAGAGTTCTAAGGCAACTGTTAATAAACACTTGTGCATTTTACTGCTGAGAAGGTGTAAGCATCTACTGTCTTGATTATTTCACTTTTACATTCTTTATCATTGCAAACATGCAGGTTTAACGGCGGGTTCAACTCAAACTACTCTTGGAAATTCACCGGTAGAGTAATGGTAGTCACCCCCTAAAAGCCTTGATTTAGTAGCTATGGCTACCACACAACAACAAAGTATTTTTCTATGTCCCTCGGTAGATCGGGATAAATATTTACAGCAACATAGGGGCGGTCCAACTTACAAGAGATTAAAGGGCGAGTTTCATAGCACAAGTGAATTTCATAACATAAATAAAAATATGCTTATCGTCTGTAAACAAACCCGTTCGGGTAGCTGGCCGTAGTCAGACACAGCTGTCATGCATAAGTTGGTACATAGCTTTACTGTCTCCCCATGCAACACAGCGGGCAAATACACATAAACGTTAGCAAGTTTGAATGCTTTGCTGATACGCTAGTCACATGCTAGCTAGTTAGCTGTGTCTTTTGACGTTATGGGGAAATGAATCAATCGACTATCATAATATTTCAATCTCCATGCTAATTTACGCAGTAAAACTCGTCTGTGCACAACTGGCATGACACTATAAACTTACGATGGACTGGAATCTGAATCGGAGTTGCGAAAGTGTCCTTGCTCCATCTCTGACCAAACATAAACTGACACTGGGACTGTCACCCTCATATCCACTGGTCTATTTACTTCGAGTATCAACATCCGCTCATGTAACGAAAGGCATTGTGGGTATTGTAGTTTGAGCAGTGGAATTGAAAAGATTATTCTATCCATCCACATATCCATCCATGTACCCATCCACCTATCTATCTATCTATCTATCTATCTATCTATCTATCTATCTATCTATCTATCTATCTATCTATCTATCCATCTATCTATCTATCTATCTATCTATCTATCTATCTATCTATCCAAGATTTTGGAAAAATCATAATTGAGTATTAAAACTTTTGTGTTTTTCCTTGATTAACCTCTATTTCATACAGAACTGTACTTGTGAGTGTTGAGTTGAGATGTGTCTATTCTTTAAGTGCCTGAAATTCACACAAACACACTGTCAGTGTACAGTGGTCCACCCTATGCCTGCATGCCCACACACACACACACAGACAGACACACACACACACATACACACACAATCAGGTTTCTTTGTGATGTCCAGTGGAGCAGTCAACTGATGAGCATGAGCCTTTTGCGGTCTGGTAGACAGACATTGTTTGATGTGCTGAATAAAACATTTGTCAGTCAGAATTAACTGAGAATGTGGCGATTGTGACATTTATTTTGTCATAAATGGGCACATTCCCACCTGACCTGTCCTCTTGCCCTCGCCCATGGAAACAGAGCCCAGGGCGGGCAAAGCTCCAGAGGGGGGTTAAGCCGATGGCTGTCCATCACAGCTAGGCACTGAGCCCTTCGCAACTGAAGCACGAAACAGATGCGTATGACCACGTCTTGGCTGGCATTTGCATCGATGAATGACTTGTCCAGTCACTTTGTCTCTGGAGTGAATTGAAGCTCCATTGTCAACACAAAGAGCATTGGGTCTCTACGGAAACCTGGGCCAACCAATCACAGGGTAAGCACTCATTAGTGGACTATCTGTACTGAGGACAGGAGAGGATAATTGTCTCGGAAGAGATACTGTTTTCTCCAAATGCCGCTCTCTTTTCACCGATGGAGCACACGCACGCTCTTTCAATAAAGTCTTCATTGTGCATCATGAACGCTCTATTTTCATAAATATCAAATCAAACGTTGTTTTGTCTGTTTTATCAACGGGGAATAGGAAACACAAATGAATTTGTCTCCGAGTTGAACACAAACAGATGCATTTGTGATGATATTTTGGTCAAACTTAGTGAGATTTATGCCAAAAAGCAATCTCAGAGTATCAGAAAATTATCTTTGTTTGTTTGTTTTTTTTTATATACCTTTTTTGCTGTTGTTTTTGAAGTCCTTTCTCAATCAATTCTGCATTCATCAAGGATGGAGAATGACAACAAATTGTAAATAAATTGTATTGGCATAAAACACACAGAATCTGTAAACATTATTCTCAAGAGGCATACTAGAGCAAGAAGAGCAAAGGAGAGATGATGCAACCACAGGAACAGAGAGAGAGAGAGGGACAGAGAGAGAGAGAGAGAGAGAGAGAGAGAGAGAGAGAGAGAGGGACAGTCAGAGAGAAGGGGGGGGGGTGTTAGAGGTTGTTTGGGTGCTAGCATGACCAACTCTTTGACTGACAGCGTGATCGTCTGTCAAGTCCTGCAGGCATCACTGCCACAGCTCCTGTTTTCTGTCAGTCCTATGCCCTATCACCCCCCACCCCCCGCCCCCTACACACACACACACACACACATATGCATACACACATGTCTGGATCCTATCAAAACCAGCACTGATAAATAATGAATTTGATTGTATTCCTCAAAGGAGAGGCTAAAGACAGAGAGAGACAGAGAGAGGGAGAGTGAGAGAGAGGGAGAGTGAGAGTGAGAGAGAGAGAAAGAGAGAGAGGAGGGGTTGTAGAGACAGAGAGACATCGTGGCAAAGAGAAGATGGGGCCAGAAGAAAGAGCAACCAAAAACAAGAACGCCTGCGTTTTGTTGTAACAGGAATTGAACATCGCATACAACAAATATCAACCCACACAGCTGGCGGCTGGACGTGGCCTCACACCTACTGTATGATACTGTCGTTAAGAACATACAAATCACTGACCTTAACTGGGGAACTGACAAGCTGAACAAGAGGGAAAAAAACGAGTTGGATTGGCCATCCACAAATGCTGGCGGGCTGTTCATATAGCTTTGAATCGAATGCTTGGATTCATCTCTAAATGTATTCGAAAAGTTTGTTTCTTCTTCCTCTGAGTCTCCTATATGCAGTTTATGCTAACGCACACACTGACCGTATAACAATGACTCCAGGTGCCACAATTATTATTCACATAGATTTGCATATATTTGCTACCTTACCCAGTCGATTACACGCGGATTCGTGTCACCATAGCAAAACACTCAATAGAAGCACCATTGAAGATACTTCAGACTAAAATCAAAGGCTGTTTTGCAAGCTGTCTTTGGCGTAGACGGGATCGTGGGAAGAAACGGAACAGCAGGCGAGAGAAAGAGGAAACCCAAGGCAACGCTACCCCTGTGTGGTCACAATCTCTTGATCAAACGAAAACCAGGATCACAGATCTGGACAGGTTAAATAAATAAAAATGCCCCCCCCCCCCCCCCCCCCCCCCCCAAATTATCAATCATTTTAATTATAGGTGTACAACAAAGCGCCTTTATGCTTCTCAGATTTTACGTGACTTTTAGGGCTTGGCTGCAATGCAAATAATACACGCGCGCATGCACAAGCCGCACTGTATGCCACAACACGTATTTGAACCTTATCTCTCCGAGGTCTGAGTGCTGCTTTGGTCTAGTCTAAGTTCTGTTTAAATCTGGTATAACTTTGATTTGATTCCTTTGATTAATCTGAAGTAGCTGTGCCATGGCATTCGTCGCTTTGCCTCCACCCCTCTCTAAAGCTAAACAAGATAAAAACCAATATTGTAAACAGAGTCGTATCAAGAAAAAAAAAAGGAGGAAAATATCCTCATTGTCTTTCAACAATCATTAAAATCAGCTTTTTAAATTTTCTAATTAACAGCAAACTACTGTTCAGTGCCATCCATAATTCATGTCTAGTTTTTTTTTTCCCTATCAAAATGATATTTGATTACCTGCCCATATCTTGCCATTGACTTCATTTATAAAGGTCGACAACGTTCACCATCTAAAGAGCAGTTTAAATATTTCATGTTGATTACCAGAGTTCTTTGCCTTTTGTCCAAATGACAGAATCTGCAAATATAATTAGTATGGCAAGAAATGCAGCAAGATAGTGAAGACACTGCATGGCATCTCTCTCCTCTTCTATTGTTTCAGCTCTACGTCCTCTAACTGAACTTCACCGTTTGGAGTTTAATTGGTTTCGTGAAAATCAGTTGTGAGGAAGTCATAACCTTGATCTTTTCCCTTAGATAAAAGAGAGCTTTTTTTATCAAATACATGCTAATTCGAGGCCCAGGGTGAAAGAACTGAGTAAACAAACATATTTGATTATTTCATTTCATTGTTTTTTTTTTCTTGTTTGTTTTATTTTCTGATTACAGAGAGGAAAAAATATAATTGAGTAAAAGTACTGAAGAGTCCAAACAATGACCCTGAAGCCTCATACAGAAGCCCTTCTCTAACACGCCTATAAAGCTAAGAGAAACCTTTCAAATGTTTATTATTATTATTATTATTTTATTGTATTGCAGACTATAATCTTCCTGTCATTATATTGTCTGTGATAGCAATTACATGACAGACACACAAACGCGCGCACACTTTTTTGTTGTGACACTTTCATGTACCTTGAAATCCGCTAGAAGCTTATGAATATTCAAGCAAATTTCTTTGGTAGCAACAGTGTAAAGTAAGCTAGCTCTAAGGAATTGAACTCCACGGAATAATTCTCCCGGATCTCTGTGCCGTTACCCAACCCACTGCCGTAATAAAACCTCAACTATCAGTGGTGCTAAATAGATGAGAACAACAGAGGCCAAAGCAACAGAAGGTGATTAATTCACTCCAATGTGTCTTTCCCTGTTCTGGAGCGAACCCAGCACCGCAGGCATGCTCAACACCTTCGAATCCACACTTTGAAACTAAATGCAGTGGTGGGGACATCGACAGATTCTCATTAAGCCCAATCACGTTTTTTTTCTTTATAATTATAAGACAGACACAACATTTACTGAAGTTATTATTAGAGAGTGCTCAAAGAAATACGCGTGAGCATTGTGTTTGATGTTTGACATATCGTTCCAGAACCGGGAGCAAGGAATACAGAAACAAAAGGGAAAGACTGTTGACAAAACAACCTATCCATATGTTCTGCAACGAGGAAACATGTTGTATTTGCTCTAGGAATGTGAGAGGAACTTTGATTTGATTGTAAAAGTGTCTTTTGGTATGATCTATGACACCTTTTAGAGGATAAGGTTAGCTGCTTTTCACACAAAGGCATCCGTGTCACCGCTGATATTGTTTCTATCGAAAATTGAACCCCGTAGCATATTCCAGGTCTGTATACCCCCTCTCCTCAAGAGGGTGCCTGTGAATTGAAGGCAGATAAAACACTTTTGCTCAAGGGCACGGTGCCAGGATGTTCTCTGAGACACAGACTAAGGACTATGTTAACCAAATCCTGAATTGTCGGCTCTTGTCTGCAGTCTTGGCACGCAGGGTCTTTTGTGAGTAGGTGGAGGGGGTGGCGCTGAATTTTTGGAGGGGTAGGGGTGTGTGTATGTGTGTGTGTGTATGTGTGTGTGTGTGAGAGAGAGAGAGAGAGAGAGAGAGAGAGAGCTATTGAGACACACTTATCTTACATGCTCAATTCACCAACAGTGGTAAGGTCAAATCCCCATGCCCTTCACACTTTGCTATTCTATCTCATAGACTCTGTTTGTGGGATTTGTTGTGTTCTTTTAAGTGCCAGCAGGTATCTCTAATTCTCTAATTCAGGATTTGATGGCACAGAAAGAGCTCTTCTCAGTCTCAATGTAGAAATCACCTTCGAATGATATTCTGTTGTGACAATGCAGAACGGTTCTTCTTGTTCCCCTACAATTTGGAGGACGTTATCACTCTAAGACTCTAGCTTATCCTTTTTCAAGGTCTCCCTCACACTCATGTACGAAAGGATTGTTGTTGTCTTGTCAGTTTGAGGAGTTTGGACACGAACCACATAGCTAAACAGAGCAGCTACAAAACCGACAGGCTATGTATGTACTTTTAGCAGAGAAATGAAGTTGAGCGCGCTGTAGCATTTTTGGACTTTGCTGTGGTTATGTCATAAATAGCATAATACTGCCGACGAAAAAAAAAAAGAAGTATAGTAAAACAGTGAATTTATTAGGGGAGCACCATGGTGGATGATGAGAAAATATTTGTTCTGGATTGGGACTGTAAACTGAAAGCATTATCGAATTGACGGCGTGTTCAGTCTCGGTTTACGTTACAGTGAATACCGCTATCAGATTATCCTCGGCGCTGATCTGAGTTCACTATTGCTTTAATCCACATATTTCTAGCCGGTGACAGAGGGCTCATTCAAATGCGAACCCTTCTCCACACCAGTGCTTGCCGAGACCGTCTCTTCCCCTCATCTTCCCTTCGCGTCCCCCCCTCTGCTGCTTCCCGCTTCAGCACACGGCTGTGGAATTTATTCAAATGTTTTGACATTTTGCCTCCCCTCACTTCTCTAGAGCAGAAATGATTTGTGACAGTTGGGGAAGGGCTCTGTCTGATGAGTCTCTTCGAACCAACGTGGGCATCTCTCCGTTCCTCAAAGAGGCCCTTTTTTCTTTGCCTCGTTTCAGCGCAAGTTCTTCCCGTCATGCGCTCGAGTTCATAAAAGCTGAAAAGGCCGAAAATCTCTTCTGTGATAAACGAACAAATAAGAGGATACATCACGACTTTGAAACTTCGGCTTACGTTTTGCGCTGTATTGCATTTCAGTTATTCTCCTCCCGTGGTCCGCAGACGTTAATTCTGTTTGATATGAAGCTACAGGCTTCAACAGAGCAGTCATTTTTCTAAAATCCAACACACTGATTGCTGTGACTTTTGCAGAGCTACTCTCAGTGTACTTCTCACCCCAGATAGACTGATTTTTGTTGCAGTTACACTACAACATTCTATCCTTGTATCAAATACCACAATTTCTTTTTCTCTCAATCAAAAGCAAGTTATACATATATAATTTCTGACATGAAATATAAATATGCTGTAGACGTTTAATGGAAGTGGTAACGTGAGATAGAGAGAGGTGTAGAATAAGGTACTCTGACAGGCACTTGGCTATTTGAAGAATGCTCCTCATTAACGAAAGGAGGGGGTATTTCTGCTAGTGTTTGTCTGTGGCCATTTTGCAGTACTGCGATAGAAAAACATGTTGACCGAACGCGATGGTTCTCATCAATCAAAACTGACTGTAGTTCACTACGACGGGAGCGGAGTGTCTCTCCTGTATTGTAAGTCGTACAGACCGTTGGAGACAGTGTCTTTCAGTTGATACTGGAACTAGAGTTACCAAAAACTCTGGAACGGAGGCAGCAATTTACAACGTCGACAGTGAAAGAGAAACAACTTTGGTTCTGATATTTTTCTCTTATAACCAAAAGGTGGGGAATATTGCAAATATAACAAAATCTTATGACTGTCCTTAACTGGGTTGATAGAGCATGTTTTACTGTAACATAGTTACATGACTGTAATATAGTAATACAGGAATGTACATTGGGGAAGGCAGCAGGCCAATGGAATGAACAATGTCAAATACAATCCATCGATCAGTAACACACACACACACACACACACACACACAAACACACACACATTCATGGGAATGGTTGGCCTGAGCAAATATGATAACAGGATATTTTCTACCTACAGACACTTTATACAGGGTACTCCATCATAGCTAATCTGCCCCATCTCAACCCAGTCTTTTCTCCACCCACAGCACATAAGTCATTGAAATAACTTCATGCTTCTCCATAAGCACACATCGCTGTAGTGGAGGTATATGTTCCAGGCACATCCTAAAATCTCAAAACACTATGACGGTGAATCAAGCCTTAACTTTTAATTCTAGTCCGCAGAAGAGGACTTTGGACCAATAACCAAATTTCCCATGGCCTATCCAAATACACACGCACACACAGAATTTGTTTCCTGGTTTCATTTGTAGGCCTCTGCTTGGGTGTGACGTCATGTGACTTTGCCTTCTTCACACAGAATAAGGCTGACCGGTACTTGTGTAGCCGGCATTTGCCAACCGATATTTGTATCAAGAATTTGAGAACTAAAAAAGAAAAAAGAAAAGAAATCAATCAATCACTTTACGGTGTTAATGAGGAGGCATTCAAAATCAAAGTGGATTATTCCATGTGAGGGATTACGTTGCCAAATTCAACCAGGCAATGTTTCAAAATGACACATCAGTGAGAGTTGTTGCTTTGTTGATTGATTCCCCTCCATGAAAACCTAATAGATTTTAGACCTGTCTATGCATTTGGCACTCATTAACCTTCAAGCATTTTCATATGGAGAATGTATTGCCACCATTTCACCGCTACACTCAAAGGCAGTTTGGTAGATGATGAATTCTCTGACCCTCTGGTAGCAGGTCACCTATTACAGTCTTGTGCTGTGGCTTTTATTTTTGATTGGCTAACCCCAAACCTCCACAGCCACAGTGACAGACACACAAAGCACACTGTATACATCTCTGTTCAAACATAGATGTGAAAGCCTATAGAATGGCTAAATTCAAAGTCATCCTCTGCAAATGGGGTCTTTATCTGTTTAGTCCCCCTCCCCCCTCTCTCATTCTCTCTGATTCCCTCTGTCAGACTCATTTAAGTTCAGTCTCCCATTCAGTTTAGGAACTTAGGAGCTGAATGGATCCTCTTAATAGCTAAATATATTATACAGCACCAGCCGCACAAACTTTTGTGAATGTTGTATGAAATAGCGATTAAAAAAAAAAAAAAAAACCCTTGTGAATTGTTCAGCCCCTCAGCATACAGAATCACCATGCATTGTTTTCACTCTTAAATGATTTGACTCTGAATTATATTGAGAAGTCTCTTTGTCTTCACTTAAATTTGTCTAACTGTGTCAGAGTATAGATAACAATTCAAAATAGTTTGTTTCCCCCTCTCCTCCTGTGACCTTAATCACACACAATAGGTCACACTCTCTGTCTTTCTCAGATTTAAAGCATGGTTGTTTCTGATTGCATTGACCCAAACCCTGACCATTCTAATGGCATGCAAAACAACCTCTTTTGGTTATATTTTTGGGGTGAAAAAATTGTAAGTCTCTGATACATTCTGATAGTTTTGTCACCACTGCAATCAGTTAGGATTTGAAAAAAAAGTCAAAGACTGCCTCCTCAACCCTCCTACTCAGTATCCACTCTCATTTAGCTCTGTGACTCTCTGCACACACACACACACGAACACACACACACACACACACACACACACACACACACAAATGCCTTTGCTCACCTACATACACTGGTATTACAATTGTCCAGAACTCTTACGGCACTCCTGAGTTCTCATGGTACTGAGAGTCCCTTTTAACAGGTTTAAATACGAACAAAAAAGGGAAAAAACACTTCAGCCACATAAGGGGTGTAACAGTAGGGTAACCCTTTACTCGTTGATATTCTCCTAGGTTACGATCTTGTGTAGCTGTACACACACACACACACACACACACTCTCTCGCCCCTCTCACTCCTGCCTGGACTTCATAGCAGTAAATGTATTTGAATGGGTCGCCATGGAGACCTCGGAGTGGAAGTAAGCGAAGCATGGATGGTTTTGATCCCAGTTCAAGAACTGGAACTGAAGGGGTATGTGCTCTTTCCGCACTAAGTCACTGCTCACTCATCTCAAGTTCAACTCGTCAAATACCCCTCCCCAGCCCCTCAAAAAAGCTCTAAATTCAATTACTCTGTCACAACCAAGCAATACACCCCCTCGAGGTGGAGGTGGGGGGGCGGGGCGGTGACGCTATCTCTACCATTTAAAAGTATGATTACTAATAAACCAATAACATTTTCACTCCTCCGTAATGGACCAGCAGATTAGAAAATTTCGATTACATCTAAACTGCCAGTAGATTCTCATTAAAACCACCGCAAACTAGTTAGGAACAATAGGTAATTAAGAGTTTAATGATGCGCGCCACCGTTAGCGTTAGCCGAGGCTGTTTGCTTCTCTGCTGGGACCGGGCTTTACTTTGCACTTATCTTACAGCAAAGCCACTCAGAGTCTCATTTGGGCAATACGACATATTTAATTAGATTAATGAATTTCACAAATTCTCCAAGGGGCTAGCTTTGCTTTTTTCCCCCCCTTTTCTTTTTTCCAAGAGACACTGTCTCAACAGCGTTATATATTAGGAAGCTCCCGCGCCGCTGTCTCGCAGGACTGTTGTGATACGCGACACGTACTGCACAATCTGTCCCTGCTTACGAATGCAATCCGAATTGTGCAATGACCACAGTTTTAAATTTGGTTTGGAAAAAAAACAACAACTATTGGCTGTGTTGTGACACAGAACTTTTTTTTAACGAACTGTTTCACAGATTCAGTCCAATTCAAGTTATGCTTTTTTTTTGTCTCTAAAGCAATATCTTTGGGTTTAAGCACTGGGAGAACAATAGATAACGCATTTTTTTTTACCTTGGTCCTACTCTAACTTATCCCAGAGAACTCTTTTGACACTAGGATAAATTGAATCACTTGTGTTAGTCTGGACTCAGGCCTGAGATGCATTGACAAATTGATTCTGAGAACTGCAATTTGAAAACAAGATCATCAAGTTCATCAAAGGAAAGAAAAATGGTGAACGCGTACAAGGTAAACAGAAGATGAAAAAGAAGACACTTAATGACATTTGAACAGGTAAAGGATGGTCAAGCAATGCTGTGGCCTCATGGCTTTTTAGGACCTCTGTTAGCAACGAGACCACGGAGAGTCAGAGCAACTTAAGTAGCCCAGCAGAATGGGGAAATGTATAGAAGGTTTAAGCACCAGTCTATATGTTTGTGGCCTACAGAATAGTGTGACTGTGGTCCATCAACCATACAGAGCCCCCCCCCCCCCCGAAAAAACAAACAAAACAAAAAACAACAACAACAACAACAAAAAATCAAATGAACAAACTGTTTTGGTTGGTAACTTTTCAAAGCGCCTCCCTCCCTTGTGGTTCTTCAGTATTAGCATCCTATCTCTAAGCTTAGGAAATTACTCTAGCCCGTGCATTACCATGAATGATACGATATCATTATGGCTCAAAGGTTAATGGGCTGGAATGGACACGGAGTCTTTATTGGGTGCATTTTATGCCACCTCCAATTCACTCTTCCATCAGATGGCTTAGACTGATATTCTCTTTCTTCTAGATTTAGTTCTCTGGAGAAAGACAAAGTACCTCATTTTCTCCCAGAGAAGGGGTAGCGAGGTTTCAGTCACTGTTCTACGGACTAGATATCAAAAGCAACAGTGATTCAGTATCAATATAGTGCAAAAGTACCTATGGGAATCAATGCAGTCATTTATCAAAGAAATATAAAGTCCAGGAGACTTAGAACATGACTTGACTAGACTCTTGGTGACTGATTGGACGTTTTAAATTATGCATTGAGATTTCTTCATCATGAAAGAGATCAAGTAAATTAAACATTTTGAGGACTGTATGAAATGTTTGACTCTGTTTTGCCCCCCCCCCCCCTTTTTTTTTTTGGAAGAGAGAAACTCTATCCTTTGAAAAGGAACAAAGTGTAGTGACATGAAGACACACTGCCCTCTGTGGGTTGAAATGGTAACGGTTGAAGGCTTTGGTCCCGTTTAGATCCAGACCAGGTTGACTAAAGTCCCCGTTCTTGAAGAGATACAGATTTTTCCTCCACCAGGTGTGATGACAATGAGGTTAATCCGTTGCTCTGGCCACTTAACAATCAGTGATTTGGTAAAAACAGGACAGAATTTGTATGTGGTCCACCAAAAATCCATTTAACAACTAGAGACCTGGTAAAAACAGGACAGAATTAATGTTTGGTGAGCCATCTGTCCATTCAACAACCAGTAATTTGGTTAAAAATGAGCCAGAATTGATGTTTGGTTAGGCAGCTGTTCAATGAACAACCAGCGATTTGGTAAAAACGGGACAGAATTTGTTTTCACAAGTCAGAGAAAGCATGATTTTGAATCTAGCTATTTTCTCAGAAAGCTTATCTTATCTTGTATCTTATCTTATCTTATCTTATCTCGTCTTATCTTGAAATAACCACAGCGGTTTAGCTTCATGGGTTGAACATCAAATGCAGGACACTGGAAGGAAAGAATTAGCTAAGCCATTCAGTTGTCAGGTAAGTTTGTAAAGAAGTCAGTATTAAAGTTCAAACCATCCATTTTTTGGTTCTGATCCGATCGTGGGGGGGGGGGGGGAGGTCTGTGGAGTATCTTGAGAAGGAGACCTGTTACACTGTAACTCTCAGGAACCTGCACGCTCCGTTCTGCCTTTAGGCGATCTTCAACATCGACGTTCAAGAAGGAGGAAAAAAAAAACCCACAACAACTAAAAACCGGAGCGAGCTGAGAGCCCCGCTTGTTTTTTTGTGTTTGTAAACAGATGAATAATTGAGCCCAAATTCAAAGCCGACGTGTCTGCAGGAGGAACGGAGAAGAGGAGCAGGAGGAGAAGGAGGAGGAATAGAGACAGATGGCCCAGCTATGATAGTGTAAAACGCAACGCTTGGAGGGCACCGCTAAGGATGGGGGGGGGGGGAGGGGGTAGGGGTCCCGCATTGTTTGGCCCACGAGGGTCGCGCTGTCACGCACCCCATACGACTTGTCCCCAAAGAGCTAGGGTCTTACCCCTATCCCCGTCCCCCTTGTTCTATTGTCTCCACCATTTTTTAATTTCTGAGAAGCGCTGAAGTGTGACGCCAAATGTTTACCTACCGTGTCTGCAACAGCCGCAAAATAGAAAAAAAAAAAAACATATCCAAGGGGTCTCGGCTCAAAGTAATCCACCATAATGGTGGGGAGTTTAAAGAGGCTTTGCCAATATCCCCCCTGTCTTTGGGAAAAAGAGAGGACTGAGATAAAAAGAGAAAGAAAGAGAAAAAAAGCATGAGATGGAGAGAGAGAGAGAGAGAGAGAGAGAGAGAGAGAGCGGCTAAATTCCCCCCTCAGCCTCTTTGGGACTGCTAATGATTGTTTTTTCTTTTTTCTTTTAGAGCACAACAATCGTGGTATTAGCAGGGAGAGAGAGAGTGAGAAGAGAGAGAGAAATGTCAAGAGAGCTCCCTCTCTCTCTCTCTCTCTTTTCTGTGTGTGGATTGGGGAGCTGTAAGGTATATCACCAGTCTCACAAAGTCTCTGTCTCTTTCTCTCTCTCTCTCCTTCTCCCTCTGTCTCTCCCTTGTCTCTCCCTCTCTCTCGTTCACTTGAAAAGCTACCTGCTCTAATCCATGTGCACAAGGATCAGTGAAATTAGAGAGGCTAACACACCAAATGGCTTCAACAGTATTTTTGCCCTCTAACTGTGATCAACAGCTAGCGTAGAAACACCTCCACATTCTCAAGTACTGAACACATTTGAACAAACCCCAGTTCTCTTTAGATGTGAAATTTGGGAATGCTTTGTGATTTGAACTTGAATGTGCATCATGATCAGAATTGGTCCCAAGACCAAAAATAAATCTCTGTCATTTTCTTTTTTCCATATAACTAAGATGTGTTAAGATGTGTTAAGGAGTGTTCACCGTTCTGTCTGCTGTGGTCTGTCTATCATCTGATTTGTGGATGCAGGTCTCATCGCTGCTCAGCTTCATGGACTGGGAATCATGAA
>NC_044503.1:25829483-25896983 GCF_902362185.1 Chanos chanos
GCCTGAATCCTGAACAGCCAAAGGCCAAGACTGAAGTCTGTGAGTTGGAATAAACAGGGCAAAATAAATAAATGCCATATGAACTGTAATGATTTGTTCATTCACTCTTTTATTCTCAGAGAGAGCTCTTGCTCTCCTCTCTGTTGTCTTGTGATATTAGTTGCCAACTATTTTGCTCCTTCTCCTTAAATTTGAGCACTGGAATTCTGGTCATGTCCACTCTCTCAGGATCCATGAGTTACTGTTTATGGTGAAGAGATTGGCAATGAATGAAATGGAGTTGTTGTTGTTGTTGTTCTTGTCGTTGTTTTTGTTTAAAGCAAAATCAAGGCTTCCTTTGGCCAAACAGCATACCATGCGTGTTAAGGGCCATGTCAAAACATCTTTCCAATGTTTGAATGAACTGCAGTGTGAAAACTGTCAAAAAGTAGTGTGTAAAACAGCATAACCGTTACTGCAACTTTTCTGAGTGAATGTGGACTGAGGCACACTGATTGAGCACTCCCAAATGAACACACACACACACACACACACACACACACACACACACACACACACACACATACATACATGAAGTCCATGTGGTTCTTCAACACAGCAACTATGAAGAGCAGTGGGAGGGGTTTTTTCTTTGACCACACCTCTTTATTCTAATGTTCTGACATGTCAGCCCTCTGATTGGAGGGAAGAGAGGTTATCCTGTTACTTCGTAACCCAGTCGTCATCCTCCGCACCCCCTCAGTGCAGTATCCGAGGGTGGTGGGAGTCAGGCGGGTTGACCTTTGTCCTTTTGCTCAACATCAGAACCATCCACTTCGATGTCGGAATCAAAAAGCGAATGCATGGAGTGGTCTGTGAGCGGCGAATGCTTCGTCGAGTTGGAGGGGCTACTGGCCTCGCTCTCCTCCAGGGTATCCGTACGAGAGAACAAGCCGAAATCCAGGACAGGCGCTGGCGAATCACAGCTGCTGTCACTCTGATCTTCGAAAGCAAAGTCGTCCAAGTCGACAAACCACTCGGGCCAGAATTTCCTCCGGATCCGCTCGCAGTACATGGCCAAGTTGATGAGCTCCCCTGCAGACCAATGACAGAAGAAAGAGTCACTGACAAACAAAAACGATTGGTTTGATTCTACCGCCCAAGAAATTTGATTGGGCAAGACAGAGTCCCTAAATACAGTCCCTACATCAGCCTCCCCACGCAGCCCCTGACCGCAGTCCCCTCAATACAAAATTATTACACAATTAAAAACATGCATCTATGGCGACATCTAGTGGTGAGTATAACAAAATGCACTTTGCAGTATGATAATAATATTTTAATATCTTTCTCTAATGCAGCAATCCTTTCTCATATTTCCATTGATCTGACAGTTGGCAGTGTGGTGTTTCTGGGTTACTGTTTGTAACGTCTGAAGAGAAGGGAGCAGAGATGTTGAAAGAAAGACACTGCGAATTAAAAGAAAGGTTGAAAGAAAGATGGAGATGTTGAATGAAAGGCAGACAGGCAGAAGCGTTACCTTTAATAAGCTGCTCAGGTCGAGTGCCAGGCAGCGTCCACATGGCCTGCGCCAGGTGACTGAAGACGGTGGCGTCCACGCTGGACAGCTTGGGGCCCATAATGTATTTCTTATCCCCTGTCAAGACCAGACAAACCGGTTACTTTAAACTAGACCAGCCAGAGAAAACAGATAAAACACATATGGTTCTATTAGCTTTGACGTTTTGACCGTTTTTTTATAGTGGCAAAATTGATTCAGCTGTGTCCTTTATGTGTCGTGAGGATGTATCAGTTTTATTTTTTTTCCACACTGGGAAATCAAGACTTTTCACAATATACTGACATAAATAATATGATATGAACTATCTGTGAAATTTTGCTTATATTTCTTACAACAGCATGCTTTACGCACGCGATATCTGACACCAATCGCGTGTACCCATTTCTTCACAACAAAACAACTAAATGAATTCTTATGATACACATGTTCAGGATTCATAATACTGTTCTAGTTTCAAGGTGAAGATCAAATGTGTCACTCCCACCAGTAGGTGGCAGTAAGCACAGTTCAGTCTCTGCGCCCGCTGAGCCAAACGTTGGAACCCAAGAGCATACATAACAGAGGTATTCCAATCCAGTGAAACCCAGACGCATAACTGTCTTAAAACATTTTTTTTTCTGGATTACATAAAACAGTCAAGAAATAATCTGAAAAAATAGCTGTTATCTTTTTTTTTCAGTACAGAGAAACACTTGATGCATTTCTCTTATCCTGCTTACTGATTACTTCATTACAGAAATGTCACTGACTGTCTGATTGACTTTGCCTGTGTTTACATTAATGCATTCTTCCCCCTACTTCCTCCCCAGTCTTCCAGCATCTCTTACAGATCAAACACCACCGTCTCTGTGTTTCGCCTCACCCAGTAGAGTGGCTAGTGCACGCATGTCCTTCTCCATCAGGGCGTAGACCTCCTCCCTAGAGAATCGTCCAATCCCCTGACTGTACATTTCCCGCCGGACGATACCGCTGGTCAGGTGACTGAAAAGCCACTTCAGGAGGTCACTGAGGGGCCCGCTCATGTCCAGCATGCACTGAGTCTCCTCTATGTTATCTATCCACTGACAGTAGGCTATGGTCCTGTATACAAAACACACACACACACACACACACACACACACACAAAGAGATTTGATGATTAACATAGATGAGTGGATAGGATACGTCTGCTGCATGAGACTGTATATCAAAAAAGTCATCAAAACATGTGTAACAGTCATTCTGTCAACACAAAGAACAAGCTGTTACCCTATTACCTGCTTAAATGTCCTTAAAGTTATTCCGAATTTTACAGCAGACAGAGAGAGAGAGAGAGGGAGAGAGAGAGAGAGAGAGGGGGAAAATTCAACACACACACAATGCCACAGTGTCTCTGTGGATTGGATAGAGCAGTCATCTCTCTAGTCATTACAGGATCTGTAAGAAAATCTGACCCTCTAACCCAGTTAAAGGAAGAAATGAAGAAAAGTACTGGTATGACAATAATATGACCTTTACCACCTTCTATCACATGGCAAAAGCAGTGTGATACATTCATATGCAGTGTAATATGAAGTCTAATCCATTGTATCTAAAATACTTAAAGTCTACTTTTATGCACATGACTCAGGGGCAGAAATGTACCAAAGGTTTTTATTTTATTTTATTCATTTTTTTTAATAACACTGTTTGACTGCGCACATGAGTAACGGGAAGGACGAGAGTTGTGCGAGCTTTGGAGAACAAAACTTTAAATGAATTCTTTGCTCCTTGGTTATCTGCATTGAATTAATTAATATAAGCTTCTCTAATTAATTTCCTCTCAGTGAGCAAGATCTTAATGAGAAGCATTCATCCAAAATTGCTGGGAGGGGGGGCTCCTTTATGAGTTTGCAGGGGCCGTGTGTATTCCTTGGTCTGTTCGACAGAGCTCCAGAATCCCAGAGTTAATGATATGATACAGCGAGGGGTAAGACGCTTTCGTTGTTGATTAAATAAAAAAAAAAAAAGAAAAGAAAAAAGAAAAGAACGAAAGTCCTCTGGAGATTTACCAAATGAAAAAAAAAAGAAAGAAAATCCTTTCACCTCCTCAGGCTTCAATTACTCGCTATTGACAGTTTGACAGTTTCTTCGACAAACCAACCTTTTTCTTCCTGCTCGTCAGGAACAGGCGCGGCAGGAAATATCGATTAGTCTTTCGTTCAACGTGCTGTTTTTTTTTTCTTTTTTCACGAACGCTGCAGAATATATGGCACTTTGCCTCTGTGGGTTGTGGAACGAATCAGCATTTCCAGAGGGTAAACAAAAACAGACCCTTACACTGAGTGTATCTATGTGTTCTTAAATGGTAGTTGAAAATACTTTATTTCCATTTTACAGGAGGGTAAGTAAAAATAAATCGCATTACGTCCGGAGCCAAACTGTTAAAAACACAGAAACATGCCCTGGAGCGGTTACTGAGTAAGTAGGCTGGGATCCAATCAGATCTGCTCACTGATTGGAATAGAGTGGTAACAGGATCCAGGCTTCCTCTCCATGTCAATAAATATGACATCCATCTCTCTTGTTTATGGGTCAGACATGCCACCCCCCCCCCCCCGCCCAGACTCATACGCATACACACCTACACACCTACACACACACACACAGACACACACACACACACACAAATACACACACACACACACACACGCATACACACAGAGCTCCAGGACATGCACACAGCAACAAGCATTCACCTGCACCTTCACACTCATCAATTATTCAGTCAATAACCATATGTGAGCCTATGTATAGCGCAATAACAGACCAGTAGAAGGGGGCTAAGACAGAGAGACCTCAGGTGCTAAATACACTACGACAGTGAGTGTAGGGGCGATGGTGAAGACCGGAGTGGATGGAAAAAGGGAATGGATGCAGAGCAGCAGACAAAACATTTGGACAATAAGTTACATTACCTGATCTAGGTTGTCGTAATGCATGAAAAACCTTACTTTTTTACAACTACCTCAAAAGCAAATGCATAAATGCACAGATAGGTAGATAGATAGATAGATAGATAGATAGATAGATAGATAGATAGATAGATAGATAGATAGATAGATAGATAGATAGATAGATAGATAGACAGGTAGATAGATAGATTCGTAAGTTCCTTCATAAGGTATTTAGATCTAACTGCGATTCCAAGGACTCCTAAACTATATTAACCTAAGTAACAGCTGTTTCTTAAAATCAAATTCACACGGTCAAAGTTCAAAATCAGCACACCCCAGATTACAACACACACTCTCTAAATCACTAACAGATCTTGTTACTCACACCACCTGGCCAATCACTTTAATGTGCCCAGAAGACGGTTTTTAAAAGCTTGGTTCCAGGCAGATGACTTGACCTCTCTGACCGTCAGAGACGTGAGTCACCTACTGCAACGGATTTGCGTCTCACCAGTAAAGATGTTCCTCCACCATGGTTGTGATGGCATGGGCCAGTGCTTTCTCCTCACGGGTCAAGTTTTTGTTTAGGGTCACGCCCAGCTTCTCCTCCAAAAAGTCAATGATGAACTCCATCCCTGACACCTGTTCGTGGTTATACTCGATCCAGGGCATCGTACCGCGGTGAGAGAAACTTCCATCAAAGTAGTTCTGCAAAGAGAGAGAGAGAAAGAGAGAGAGAGAAAGAGAGAGAGAGAGAGAGAGAGAGAGAGAGAGAGAGAGAGAAGGAAAACGAGGTGGAGAAGTTTAGCTGACGGGATCGGTAAGGCCACAAATCGATCGCTCTATTTTCCGCGAGGCGGGTTTTGTGTAAGTAAAGTAAAGCTGCTGCTATGAATACATTATTATACTGTGTGGGCTCATGTTCAGTTTATTAATTAGATCTTATCTTATAGTTTAGCTCAGAGAAAACTTTAAGTCTCAAAAAAGGACTTCTGACAATGTAACAGTGAATTAAAATGTAATTATACTAATTATTATCGTGGAAGAGATTAGGTGCTGTTGAGCTGAGGTATTAATGAAAAGATTAAGAAAAGATTATTTCTCTCTTTTCTTCTGTTAACCTACTCCTAATTAAGCCATCTCTTTTTTTTCCATTCATTAATAATTTGATTGGTAAATAGTTTATTTGTATACCTTAATTATTACATCATTTAAAGCTTTCTTTTGTCACCTGTTTTATTTGTCAATCCAGCAAGGCATACCTTTCATGTTTCTACTGACTGAGCATTTTGATGTCATACCACACAAAAGACACTGGGTTTCACACAGAAAGACTTAGCCCTATGCTGGGAATACCTGATAGGGTAAATCCACCATACGTAGGTATGTCTCCATCTTCAGGCAGAAGGGTGAAAGACTGGGCACTCCGTTTTTTGGCCTGGAGAACTGGTGGAGGATGATAGCATCCTTTGAGTCCATCTGCTGCTCCTTTCTGAAAACAGCGAACGTCAACCGCAAACTCAGAAAACACTTCAGCGGAGCCTCCGCTAACCACAGACCACTCACTAGCAGCGTTATGGGCCGTGTCAGTCTTAGTGTATCTGTGGTTTTAACCGAGGGAAAAAAGCAGGCAAATAGAACTCTTCAGCTTGGAGGCAAAATCAGAGGGGCGGGGTGTGTGTGTGTGTGTGTGTGTGTGTGTTTGGGGGGGGGGGGGGTGGCAATTCCTCTACATCAGTTTATGAATAGCAGTGACTGATAAGAAATGGAAATTGCTATCAGGCATACCCAGGGTGAGAGAAATCCCCCCATTTCTCCATTCCCTATAGCCAATCTTTTCTAGTACACAAATATAAAAACAGACAAACACTTGCCTTGAAGAAACAACCTTCTGATAAAGTCTTCTTTTTTCTTTTCAAGCAAAAGGAAGTACTGTCATATAGTAAATATGCACTGAAACAGCTTTTAATGCACCGTGAATCTCCAAATCTAAACACGTAGGGAACTTCACATTGGGCATACAGAAATGGATACATCACATAACCTGACATATCTGCAGCTGGACACACTGATGAGGACTCCATCAATGTTTAATATACTGCACAGATGAGACCTGAAAACCCACATTCGCTTCATTTCTTACATCATGAATTATACACCAATCGACTGTTACATCACCGCATGTCTTAACTCTTTTCATAAAACCCCTGATGCTATTTCGCTGATTCAGATGTTCCGCTGATTTGTGTAACCGAATGTACCACTTACTTCTATTACAGAATAACATTTAAATTGCGTTCAAATTAAGCTCCCTCTTATATAACGCAATACTTATTTGGAACCGAGGGCAGATACGTAAGGTGAGGCTCTTGTTTTGACAGCAACAACAACAGCGTCAGCAACAAGACTAAATACGATAGGCTACCTGAGTAAAAGCAGAAGAGTATAACTGGTCGCTGTCCATTCCAGCGGTGCTGAATATTTTACATATAGGGTTGCTGTCCACTTTACTACGGCACTGAAACCTTCCGCACAAGGTCATTATGTATGTTAACCGTCATATCCCAAGGGGTGCTGAACACTCACTCTCTCACAGATTTCGAGATTATTCCTTATATAATCTTATACGTTGTAGCTGAAAATTTTAGGTGACACTAAACCGCATATCCGTGATACCATTGCGTTATAGCAATCTGCACGAAACACCATTAGACCGAGGTTACAACACGAAAACCCTCGCTGATATGGGGTAAATAACCATTAGGAACGCTGTAAATTTGACCCAGATCATCTCAAAGCCCAACGACCTTCTAACATTGCCATTACTGTTTTTATACAAAGGCCATTTTATGTACAATAGGTATTTCTCGACACATTAAAAAATACCCCAGCACTGACTAATAGACGGAATTGCCTATGAGGGATTCTGCTCTGTAATAATGCCCTTAGCTGGATGTTTCACCAGAAGAGCACAGATGAGACATTTTGTCGGTGTTATTGTCTGTATCCCTCACGTGAAGGGCCAGTAAAGGTCACTCGTGCACTTCTGCAGCAAAAAGAACACTAACACCCGGGAAAAAAATCCACATCCACGAATGAGACGCTGTGTAATCTGACACGTGATTCGTATTTGACCGACAGATCTTTTTAATTCTGAGACCAAAAAACAAAATGGAAACAGTGCATCAGATGCCCGACACATGCTCATTTCAACGAAAAAAAAAAGGTAAACACGTACGGAGGAACGCGGGTTTGTATATATTTACTAATTAATGGCTGTGCTTGTACTGGAGTGACAGGCGGCCAAAACCAGCATGTGCGTGTGATTCAGAAAACGTGACTAAATTTAGTCCGGGACAGCCATGCTTGTGCAGAATGCAGAAAAACTCCTCCTCACAGTGACAGTGGCACGAGTCTATCCACAGCTGTTTTTTCCCCCATTTATTTATTTATTTCAAGTCTTCCGTTCAAAACACCTCTAGTAAAACAACAAAATGCTGATAAAATCTCATTAAAAATGTCGCAGTTTCCTAAAGCGGAACAATTAAGTACGCTATCTCAAATGTCCGAAATGCACTCCAATGTCGCTAGGCCACAGTTTCTTACCTGATCGAGAGTAGCTCGTGCAAGAGATAGGCAGCTGCAGCTAGAAGGGCACCCCCAGTGAGATAAAGTGTTTTCCTCCACCAGGAATCCGACGCGAAACCCGACATGATCCCCCCGTAGTCCTGTAAAGGAAAAGCTACGATGTACCCATAAAATGAGTGGTGCTCATCAGAGCCACATAGCCCTACGGCCAGGCTCTGATTCCGGCCAAGATCGACCACGAACGACCTGGATGAAGCGAAACCAGCTCCCCAGTACATTCTCTCTCTCTGTCGCCTCCAGCTTCCTCCAGCTTTCTCCAGCTTTCCCTGGTCGGCTTCATCTATAGTCTCAACGTTACATGGCTGAAATGTTATTTTAGCCGCGGAATGAGAAAAACGGGCATTTTGACGGGTGTTGGCTCCCGCATCCAGCACAGGATACTACGCTGATGATGCTCGGAGCCTTTGTCTGTTTCAATAGAAACCAGTGATGTCACCGCCGCTCTGTCGGTTAGCAGTGGTATCGCAGAGGAAAGACCGAGGCAACTAGAATCGACAGGAAACTTCTGTCCTCTTTCAACTGATTCTAATCACAAATAAATGCTTTACTAATGCAGTGTTGGCGATTTCGAGTTTTTTAAATGGATGTTTTCATTCATATTATTCATATTCATATATAACATACAGTGACTGACACTACATTGTGAGCGGTTATGTCTCAAATGGCTCTAGTGCAGTAGCCTACTGATGTCATATTTGCTGCAAAGCTAAGTCTCATAAACAACCTATGCAGTAAACTATATGGTTCTTTCAGTGAAACCCCTGGAGTCATCGAAGTCGTAAAACAAGACACGACGTCAGTCACGTCTCTATACATTGATCGCTATAGTCTTGTATCTGCAGGCGACAGCCTATACTGAAGACTATCATCTTTAATACATCGCTTATACTTACGCGGCACCAACTTCTCGTGTATATTAGCGCAATCATCCTGGACAATGATCCTGTCGGTGTATGCTATGCCACTCTAAACGACCATAGGGGACTATATTGCGAAAGCATCTCTGTTTAGGAAACGGAGGTTTCGTAAGGATAGTAGGCTACGCTATAAGGTCAGTTACATCACTAGTCCCCCCCCAGTGTTTCAGAAAGAAGGGGAACCATCTGCAAAAATTCTGCATTTCGACATAATTATCAGTGTGATATAAACCAGGTCACAATTTGATGAGTATTTATATGTCGAAGGCATCTGTATAGTCAAGTAACATTCGGGGTCATGTTTTAACACAGAGAAAAATAATTGTGCCCTCCTGCAGATACAAACCTGCTCCAGAAAAGTCAAATGTCAAAAACTCAGTCTAAATAATTTGAGATTCTCAGGTGTCTGTCTTGATAAATATTCATCCAATATTGGTGCAATGTTGTCTTGGGGGCTACACTTAGTTACATACACTTAAGTAATATTTCTCTACAGCTAAAGCCAAAATGATCACCATAGTGACACATAGTGGGTGGCGGAATATGACAGTTTTGTAGTTTCAGTTCAGCATATTAACATGTAGGGTGAGAGCCAAACACTACTGTTGTTCTACCCAAGAACGACATGTCTAAACTAATTCCAGATAATAGATTTTTTTATATATATATTTCATCACCATCCTATCACCAAACAAACTGCAAATAACAGTTTTACATCTACCATTAATATGTACACATATTTATTCTCAAAACATTACCACAATCTTTTGTGAAATGATTAAAAAAAAAAACCCACACACACACACAGCGTACAAACCCATCACATTGGTTTTTATTATCATTTTAAGTGAAACTGAAATACACATTTAATTGAACGGTATTTTATTCAAACAATGCAAATAATGCATTTACCTGACCAAAGTCAGTGATTCTCTCATCGTAGATAATGTGAGTGACTGGTTCTTACTGAATGTGACCTGTCTTTAAGGTCAAAACCAGCAAACATCACACAGGAGATGCAGTACTTAATTCAAAGAAATCAAACCACAGAGGCAGCCCTGGTGTAGCACTCTTTCCATAGTACTTCAGAAATATTGATCATAACCTCAACATTATGCATTTTCCCCAACACACACGCTAAAAATACAAGCAACAAGCCGACAAAGGATCGACCAGCGTGGTCTGCTGTCTTTGGTGCGTCACTCAGTTCTCTTCAACCTGTGGGAAAGGTTCAGTCTCTGTAAATGAAATAGGGAAACCGCAGGCGGTCAGTTCTGTCCCGTTGCTTTGGATGCAGACGCTCCCTGCTGCTCTCCGGTCTCCGTCTCCGTCTCGTCCCGGGCCCGGTCAGAGTCGGGCTCGTCCTTCAGCTTAACGGCGTGGAGTGCATAGTTAATTGCAGTGCTCTGGGTCCAACTCCAGCGTCCTGTCAGAGGGTTATACAGCATTCCCCTGACGGACTCCACACGGAAACCAACTGACAGACGAAAACAAAGAGAAAAGGACGGGTTGTTTACACCCGCTCGAAACCGGCTGCATCCATACACCTTCTTGACAATGTGTATTCACCTATTTACATATTCATATGTTTCACTGGAGTCAGTGGAACAAAATCAAAGTAATGTTTCATCCAAAACATTCTTGGTTTCCTCCTCCAAACAGGCATTTTAAGTTTGAATGACCTTTTGTGCATGTGAACCCCAAAAACATGTTTCCTCTCATAAAATATGATAGTAACGCCCACAGTTATAAAAAAAAGCTATTTATAATTCGTTTAATTCTACTGAATTCTCTGAGGAACTGTTTCCGTGGTGAATATGTAAAACTACTAAAAGTAGTCTGTATACAAATGCATCTTCACTCAAACTGAAACAGAGCTTTGTGCATGAATGCCTTCTTAATTAAGCTTGTAGAATATTAATGTGATTTGAAATACTGGATACCAGTTAAACAGTGCATTAACAGGAATACAGAGAGAAGAAACAGTATAACTAGGTCCTAAGTCATGAAACAGCTGACAGGACTGATAACACTGGTGTGGGAAACAGTAATGTAATAAAGAAAAAATTCTCCAGACACAGACCACTCAATAGAAAGTTCTAGTTTTCAAGTATCAGGGCAACATCTTTTCCTGGGAGTACTGGATGTGCCTTGACCCCAGAAAACTAGAACTTTCTGTTGGGCTTCCAGCGATAAAACTACAAAGACCGACAGACTCACTGGACTCCAACAGGCGCTCAAGGTCGACGGGGCTGACGAATTTTTCCCAGTCGTGAGTGCCGCTGGGCACAATCCGCAGCACTCGCTCGGCCACCACGATACCCAGCGCGTATGACAGGTTGGTCTTGTTAATGGTGGTGATGAAGAGGGAGCCACCTGGCTGAGCGGACGAAAGCAAAGAAACCGTCACGCGCCCTATCGCATCTCTAGCTCACCGCACGCTTCTAGCTCTCCATTCTCATCTGTTCAACTTCAAAACATCCTTCAAAACATAATATATCAGCCTTGTTGCTTTTCCAGGTGTGTTTGGGGAAAGTGTCCTTCTAATAACCAGTTATTATTTTACAACTGATGGGAAGTGTGAAACTCTGAAAGAAATATTCGCTGCTGGCTTCATACCGCCATTCATTGCAACATCCATTATTTGCTGTCGATCCAATCCCTCGGTGCTGGTGCTGACACTGCTGTAGATTTTCTGTTCATGTTGGTATTGGGTTGCAGACTGCTCAAACAAGGTCTACGTATTTTTACCTAACAAATAGTGTCAACTTTGATTTTCATCTACAGCACAACACTCGATGTGTCGGCATGCTTTTTTTTTTTTTTTTTTAACTAGAGCCTTCACTGAACAGCAAAAGCTGCCCACAGCAGCCGACCATATGCGGCACTCCACCTCTGAGTGGGGCTCTGGGTATTACACATACAGAGTGTTGTGTTAGACTCCGACTGCAGTGTCTCACACTCGCTGCCTCACTGACAGACACACAGAAGATGGACCCTACATTTTCTACTGCGCAGGGGTACGCAACAGCAAAAAACAAACAAACAAACAAACAAACAAACAAAAAACGGCTGATCATAGACGAGAGTACAAGAGACATACGTCTAAACTGAGACTGCTCCGTGTAAACACGAGGTTATAAATATGACAGGGCAGATGAAAATACACCAGATGACAAGTTTCAGATAAGGAAAGAAACAAACTGACAAATTAGATTATGATAAAGTGTGGGGCATAAAACATGTCTTTATTTAGTCTAAACTGTTATGTTTTGATGCTCTAGTCTGATCTGATTTGTTTCAGGAAGGTATTTTTAGAACGGTGTTTAATGTAAACACTAGTAATTCTAACGTTAACAGGCTTTAAATCACTGAGGACGTCCTCTGTCTTTGTTCAATGGAAACGAGAAGAGATTTTCTCAATCAAACGAGAAACCGACTTGTACTTTTAACGGTAACATGATCAAAGGATTAGACGGATTTGGGCTCACTCCTCTTCCAGCATGTTTGTACTCTTAAACACTGACCCAGGAGATTAGAGTACTCGACCCATCTCTCTAAACTAGGGCTTTTCCATCATTCACAAAACAGACACACACACACACACAATAATACAAAAATACACACACACACACACACACCACACACACACACACACACACACACACCACACACACACAAATTCAGAAATACACAAACAAAGCACAGCTGGTCACTCAAAACTCTTGTATAAAACATTGCCTTTCCCAAAGTCACATGTCAGAAAGCAAACAGGCCATGTGATTTACCTTTAACGCCTGATAGCAGCAGCTGGCAAACGTTTCCAGGTCAGCCAAATGTTCCACCACCTCCGAGGCTACGACAGCATGAAAGCCCTCCGTCCCCTCCTCCTCATCCTCCTCCTCCACCTCCTCCTCGCAGAGCTCCTCGAGAGTGCAGGCGCGGTACTTCACCCGCTCCTGGAGGTCCGGGTCGCGGTAAGCATGCAGCTCCGCCGTACGGACGCTGTCTTCCACGGGGTCGATCCCCAACACCTCCGCCCCAAGCCTGCCCAGCGGCTGAGAGAAAAAAGTAAAGTCAGGGGAGTGCCTTCTGTTTCAAAACATCTCCTAAATAAATACATACATAAACAAACAAAGACAGACAGACAGAAAGAAAGAAAGAAAGAAAGAAAGAAAGAAAGAAAGAAATCCTTTTTACATAGATTTTGCTAGCTTGAGACAGATAGATCCATCCTCATGGGATAAAGCTATTCAAAAAGAACAACGGTCAGAGCCAGTCATCAGATAAAATCTCTCATTAAAATTGATCTGCCTCTTTTTAACCACCACCACCAAAAAAAAAAAAAAAAGCCACCTTTGTTATTCCTGTCAAATTACTGTTTGGCCTTGCTAGACTGACGCTCTCTTCTCAGTACACTGCCTTCTACTGGACGGAAATGTGTAGTGCTGTTGTAAAGCAGCGTGTGTGTGTGTGTGTGTGTGAGATCAGTGCCTAATGTTAGAGCTGCATGTGCTAGCCCAGGGGCTTCTCAGCCTTTCAACTAGCGGATCCAGTGTGAAGGACAGCCCGGGCATGATGGGATACGCCGAGACATCATCTTCCAAGGCAGACACATCGCTGACACGTGAGGGAGGATGAACGACTGCGTGTGTGTATGTCTGTTTGTGCGTGTGTGCGCGCGCGCACGAGTGTATGTCTACGCGTGTGTGTTTGTGTGTATTTATCTTGAGTTATTGGATCCGATGCTGTCTGCTTCCATAGTGCAGTTTTGCTGGTAAGTTTTCAGTTTGCATTCAATCCTTGACAAAAACTATATCTCTTCAGATATGATGTTGGATATACACAAGCAAGTAACACACACGCACACAGCAAAACTTTAGCCTTCAGACCATCTTTTCCACCAAACTCAGACCAGTCATTTCCAATGCGAATTTACTTGATGCTCCACATCATCTAACATGCTGTCAAGAACATTAGCTTGTTTTTCTTTCTTTCTTTTTTTTAATTCTTCAAAACAACATCTGGAGAAATAAGGAACAAAATGATACAAGTGACATAGCTGAAGTGAAAACTCGTAATTGTTGGAAGTAGGATTTCGCTGACGTAAAAGTAGCCGCCGTCCGGCGCATAGTGACCAAATTGAGCCTGTCTAAACCTTCCAGACTTTTCTCTCTAAGACTCTAATCAAACGAAAGATAATTTTCCTTTGAAACGAGCGATACCTCAGTGAGGAGGCCGCCACCGCAGCCGACGTCCAATATTCTGAGTCCGGCCAGTGGTTTGCCCATCTGTCGTCCGCTGTGTGTGTTCAACAGATTATCCCTGGGAGGAAAAGCCAAAGGTCAAAAGGTAGAGCCAGTTCACTGAGTGGAGAGGAAGAACTGTCACTTTCCAGGCTTCACGGTTTAAATAATTCTGCAGAATACAGGATGAGAAATTTTAATATAAGATGTAAAACCGGTAATGAGGAAGAGGGGATATGAGTCAGTAGAGAGGGTCCTGTTTTTTCCACAGCTTTTTTTTCGGGGGGAGGGGGGGGGGGCGCTTGGGTTGATTTTAAAATAATTTTCACTTGACATTTTCATCCCATATTCTTCATTCTGTAGTACCCCGGGCGAAAAGACGCTGAACAAACCCGGAAGGCTGCGTTAACCGCATCGTAGCCTTGAGCAGATTAAGGGGCTGACCAGAGGGGGCTGTAGGGGGAGAAACCCAATAGGCATGCTACCATTACTCCGCATTCGGTCAATCTCCAGGTCCAAATCCTAATGCTTTTGATTTGTTCCACTGCCTCTTTACTCGCTGTTGCGGCCTCGTTTCAGAAAAAAAAGACACAGCATTGTGAACGTGAAGAATAATAACCAGCAACAGCCGCTATGTTCCTCATTTAAACACGCCCCCAGGGTAGTAAAGACACATTGGTGCAAGTTAAAGCACCGCGCTTCTCTTAACTCTACGCCAAGGACGTCGCCATGGCAACCCTTTCTCTTCCTCGAAGATGGTGGATGAAATTATAATTATGGCCTGGGTGGTTCTGAAAGGATGTGAAGCTGAAGAAGTGACACGTCTTCCTAGCCAATACACTCCTCCGTTTCTCTCGCGCATGAAAACAACTGCACGGTTTTTAAGGTAAAGGTATTTGCCAGAATTAATCTTCCTCGCCCCAATTCACATTCTGCCTTAGACCAAAATACTATAGGGGCTGCATCCTTTTCTCCTTTGTCTTGTCTTTTTAAATAATGCCTTGCGATAAGCTTTTTTCCCAAGACTGTTTATTTATATGTTTGTTTGTTTATTTGGCTGGTTGGTTGATTTATCAACACTGTAATTGAGATGACATAATCTAGTATTTTGATGCAACAATGTAATATGACAGCCGGGTAACCACTACGTTTCATCTCAACAGTTACTGTTATTAACCTCGTGCGTGCTGTGAATATTGTCCTGTTGTACCCCTGCACAGAAGCACCTGTCTTGTTAAAGGACAGTGTTGGGGTAATTTAAAAGTGTTGAGTATAAATCCAAACAAGTACAAACAAAGAGCGCAGACAGACACACAAATATACACACCGTATAAAAGGCACTCTCAGATCATTCATGGAGTGGAGAGCGGCGAACTCTCCCTGTAGGTCCCACCACTTGTTGGCGAGAGACTGAAATTTCTTCAGCTCAGATGGGTCAAGAGTACTGTGGTTCGCCATGTGAGCACTTTGACTAATACACCTGTTTTCAAGAGGAAAATAACAGTTCTGTCTTTGACAGAGGTCACGACATCTGTGTTGTGCAACTGGAAAATAAGGCAAGTTCTTCTCATATGACAAATAGTTATACTATCATATCATACAGACAGCACTAATGGGACCTCTGATGCTTAACTTAATAGCACGGCACGATTTCTTAATCTAAAAAGATACAAGAGCGAGAGCAACATTCGACAATGATGCAGTGAAACCCTAACTGACACGCTGGCAAAAAAGTCTTACCGGATTTTCTGGAAATCTGCGTGATTCTGTGGGTGCCGTTCCAGAATCTGTTTCCTGTGTTTGTGTAGTGAGCAGCTGGAACTAGCCCGCGGTATATCTATGAGAAACGAGTTCACTACGTTTGACGGATATTTGAGCTTAGACCCATTATACAGCCTGAAGACGAGTTGTCCTGATTTCTTTGCATACATAGCCGAATAGCCAGATCCGCCTTAGAACTCGATTTAATTTTACTGTAGCATTCAATGTGACCGCATCACGTCCACCCAATATTACGCCGTATGGAAACACACCACTACAACGTGAAGTTCCTATTATGCTAAAAAAAAAGGACACGCTTCAATGACGCGTATTTACAACTCATATTTTATGCGTCATAGTTTATTTATCATTCGTACCATATTTTTGTAAATAGAAGCTAATTAACCAAAATATGGATGCTTAAAGGTTTACCTAACTAGACTGTTCGGTCACAGTGGAATTATCAGCGCTTGTCAACAAATTTACATGTAAATTACATTTGAGCGTACATTTGTCACCGCACACTTACTATAAAAACTGTTTAGAAATTAGACCATCCGTGTTGTCGCTAACCCTGAAAAGATTAGCCACCTCCGTACCTACAACACACTCTAAAACTTTTAGACAGGGAAACCAGGTCAGAACTTCTGAAAATTCTACAAGCGGTAACTTCGAACGTTAAACTTTTAACTGTTCAGTATTGCTTGTTGACAGCCTGTGGCGTCCTCAGTTAGAAAGAGACTATATCAAGATGAGGATCTTATTTATAACCTGATATGTTATCTAAATACCACACAAAAAAGCACATAAAGGCCACAAAATATATAGCTTTGATATGACCAGCCGTGCCATGGCGAAGTGTCAGCGTAGTAAGCCTGTCTTGCGATGATTCATGTATGGTATCGCATTAAAACACGATTGCTGCTGTGTGGAGCATGTGTGTTGATTCAAACAGTCTTCACGTCCTGACCGTTACCCATCCAAATGACATCTCAACGCTTGGATTTCAAAGTGGGAGGAAACGACAGCAGCTGTCGTTAATGCTACAATACAATCATGACAAAAGATAAAAGAGACGGGAGACATGCCGGAGAGAAAGAATCATATTTGTTTTATTTGGACAATTTACATGAAGAGTGAGTTCTTTTCTTCCTGTTGTGATTTTAAAACGTTACAACGTTAAAGATTCTAGAGACTACTGAACCCTTAAGTCCTGCGTACTACATGGACAAAAATACTAGCATTCAAAAATATCCTGTATTGTAGACAGCACTTTTAAAAAGATCACATATTTACAAAGGGAGGACAAAGGAAGCTGGGTTGGGATAGAAAGGAGTAAGGGGGGAGTAGGTTTTTGGGATTTGGGGGGAGTTCAGAGGTCACCTACAACGTTGCCTCGATAATGAGACAAGCCTGTCAAACTCATGGAATTTAAAAGAAGAGCACAGATTTGCAGCAGAAAACTCCTCAGCGCCAACGGCGACTGGGAGAGTTGGACCTGAAAAGAGAAAAAAAAAACGAGGGGAATCCTTAATAAAAAAAATGACACTCCGACATATGTGGGACTTAACACACTCACACACTCATTCAGCAGCTGTAAGATCAACACCGAGAATTAAAAATATTAAACCGACAACACCACTTATTGCAGATACTGCATTAAAGCTACATCAATACTTTCGCCCTCTTGTGGACAAAGTAGTTATTGCACGTTTAAATATAATATGTAAGTGCCCCATACACCCAGCAGAGGGCAGTACAAAAATATTTCTCTCTTCATACATGCGCGGTGAAGAAAAAGTTATGAAGGATTTTTTTTTGTTAGGATAAAAGCAGCAGTATTCCTTCAAAGACTACTCCCTAACTGTTTTCAAGACGTGGAATGAATTACAATGATTAGGATGGCTTCATTATAGACATGAAACACACACAGACAAGACATTTTTGTTTTAAATTACAGTGTTAAAAAGGAAGGGAGAGTAGAAAAAAATGGATACTACCTTGATCGTGACTTAGACTTGTGTTTGCGGCTTGCCTTCTTACCAGACTTGTGAGATTTTTCCGTTGACCTTGAGCGACTACGTTTGGATTTTTTAGATTTCTTTTCTTTGCTAAGCTCGGGGGAAGGGGACCTGCTCCTGCTGGACTCGGAGTCCGAGTATCTCTTGCTAGATTTGGTAGAGCCTTTCTTGCTAGACCTGCTATCCTGTCGGGAGAGCTTTTCCGTATGGGAGTCTGTGTGCTCGCTCTCTCTCCTCCTTTTAGATTTGCCATTGCTCTCCTCCTCGGGAACGGAGCTAACTTCTCTCTCTTTCTCCTTGCCCTTCTCTTTCTCTTTCACTCTCTGTTTGTCTTTCTTCCTATCTGACTCCTTTTCCTTCTTCTTCTTGTCTCTCTCGTGGCTGCGGCTCCTGTCTTTCCTCCTCTCCCTGTCTTTGCTGGGCGCTCTCTGTTTCCGCCTGCTGCGGCTGTTGCTACGGCTACGTTTGCGTTCTCGGCTGTGGCGCCTGTCGCGGCTGCGACTGCGGCTGCCTTTGGCCCGATCCTTGGACCTGCTCTTGCGCCCCCTGCTGGACGGGCGTTGCCGGGAGCGGCTGCGTTTCCTGTGGCGGCCGGCGCGCTCAGAGCTGCGGGCCCGACTGCTGCGCCTCCTCTCTCTACCCTTGTCCCGCTCGCCGTGGCGTCTGCGGGGGCTGCGGCTCCGGCTGCGGCTGCGCCTGCGGGAGGTGGAGCGGCTGCGCCTCCTCTTCCTCCGCGGCGAGGAAGAGCGGGAGGAGCTGCGAGAGGAGGCCGAGGAAGAGGAGGAGGACGAGGAGCGGCTGCTGGAGGAGCTGGAGCTGGAGCGGGAGCTGGGACGCTCGCTGGGGGTGGCGCTACCGCTGCCTCGTCCCGCGCGCTCCTTCCCTAACCCTGTCCGCTTAACCTCACTGACCTCTGCTTCGCTACGGGACCTGCGTCTCTCTACGGTAGGCTCTGCCTCTCTCTCTCTCACTTCCTGTTTATGTTTGGGTTCTGCCTGCTCCTCCTCATAACTGCCCCTCTCCCTGTTCGCTCGCTCCGACGCGCCGTCGTCTAGGATCGAAATACAGACAGAAAAAAAAAACAAAAACCCACAAACAACCTGACATTAGCTCTCAAAATGAGTCTTCTCCTTCAATAGATCTCAGTATCAAACCACAATTTAACACACATTTAAGGACATGCACATGTTTATGGCGTTAAAGATAGGAAAAAAACTAAATGGACACAAATCAGCTGTCTGGACTGAACTTAATTTAGCATTTATTATTATTATTCTACTACATGTATGGCTAAATACATAATGTAAATACATATATACTACTAGTGTACAAACACTACACTGATGTTTTGAACTTTGGGTGAGTTCTCACCATAGGCATTGAGGGAGTCAAGGGCAAGTCTCTCCTGCTGGAGCTGCATCTCCCTCTCTTTGCGGCGGAAAGCGTCCTGTTTCTGTCGGATGCGGTGCCTGAGTTCCTCGTCGTCGGTGTCGGAGGACTCCGAGCCCCGCCCGCTCCGTTCCTCGTCCTCGCTCTCGTCTGACCCGTACTCACCCAGCCCCCCTGTGGCAACACAACCCTGCTCTTATAGCGGACAACCACGGCACCTCACAAAACAGCTTCACTATCACAACTGACGCCGCCCCCCAAACCCCGCCCACGAGAGGCCCCTCCTACTCTACCTACCAATACCTGACTTGCTGTACACTGGCATGCGTTTAATGTATATCTGTCTTAAATTTCGTTTACAACCTGGGCTTAAGACACTGAAACCACTAACCACTGTCCAAGTCTGCCGTCATTAAGGCACATACAAGAGCTGTAAGGGAAGATACAAGCAAAGCAAAACAAAACAAAACAAAAAAAACAAAACAAAACAAAAAACAAATCTCTTTTGGAAACCCACCCTCCTTTCCATGACCTGACCCCTCCCCTCCCCGTCTTGAACACCCCGCCCCCCGCCCCTCCCCTTTTAGAAAAGCGGAGCTACTCACCGAGGCCCGTGAGAGAAGCCAGTGCACTTGACTGTGCCAGCTGTTTGGCAGGAGCTTTTGATTCACATCAAACAACAGGAACAACATGTTAAAACACATACAGCCACCACTGTCTCATAGCCAAGACAAGTCTCTTTAGAGAACGACGGTACAGATAGGTTCTATTCACACGAGCTGCCTTAGGCACACATACACACACACACACAAAAATAAAGAACAAAACAAAAAATTTAAAAAGAAAAAAAATGGAGAGAAGAAAAGGGTTAACAAACAAGGTCTGGCATACATTTAAGTTAAACAATGGAAGAGAAACGAGGACACAGAGAGAGAGAGAGAGAGAGAGAGAGAGAGAACCACTCTGTACTAATGCAGTGTCACTTTCAAAAATGACAAGTCCGTCTGGTTTTAGTGACGTGACAGTTTGTCTGAGAGGGGTTTAGGTCTGGAGCAAGGTTCAGATAAAACTTGTCTGTGAGTTGTCTTTTCAGGCACCAGGATACGGACTTGGTGTAAACTTCATCAGTAACATACTAAACTTCACTACTGTCTCATTTTCAGTTCTGCCTCCTCCCTCCCCCATCTCCAGGTGCATTAGCAGAGAATGGCTGATGAAGCAATTCACTTTTGTTCAGTACACACACTTTTCTTTTTGTTTGTTTGCTTGTTTTTTACACCACTGGAAGTCAGTCAAATAAAGCAGGCTTTCAGAAGTTGTATCAAATCTCTCAAGTCACTGGCCAAATGAGTGAGACTACTTTCTGATGCACAGTGGCTTGTCTTCAGTGCTACACTGGAAGGCACTGGTGTATTGACAGAAGTGAACATGGGCAGACCTTTAGTGGCTTTGCGATGTGTCTCTTTAGCCACTTGGTAAATTTCTTCATTTGTAACCTCGAGCAGAACTTCAGTGAGTAGCGTTTTGGTCAGCATCATCTGTTAAGAGTCCACAAACAGAGAGAGAGAGAGAGAGAGAGAGGTTAATATAAAATATATAATATAATTATAAGGACTAATAACACAGTATCGTGGGCTGTAATGACATTTGAGCGATTGCGTTCGGCGAACAGACCAGCTGGAACTCTTTCTCCTCCTCCGTCATCTCCGGCTCGCTCTCCCCGTCATTGGCAGGGGACGGGCTCCTGCCCGCGAACTCCGACTTCCTCGCCCCGTCCTCCTCGCCGTCCTCCCCGTCCTCCTCGTCGCTGTCCTGCGTCACAGAGGAGAGCAAAGCTTTGAGAACGCCCGCCTTCGCGCCACTGTCCGAGGGTTAGCGGCCCCCGGGCCGCGCGGTCGAAAAGACGGCTCGAGACGCCGTCCGCTAAGCGTTTTAACTCTTGACCAAAAAAAAAAAAAACCCCGCAATTTGACTGGTGTGTTTTGACTATTCATTAGATCTACTACTCCACAGCAGCGGCGGTGTGGCACGTAAGCTAAGTGTCATTATAGTCTGGGAACACTTTTACCGAAGTGGCTGTTAAGTGAGAACTGTTTGCGGCCAATTGATTTCAGCTGTTCGGGGCACAAGGAAGCGCCTGACTGTTAGCAAGCGTGCGTGACGCGAAGTCGTCCGTCGATGAAACGTCGGGGGGAGGGGGAGGGTCCTGTGAGAGGTGAAAAGCCGTTTAAAAGAGAGAGAGATGCTTACAAATTTGCTCTTGCGCGGCAACCGAGGCCCATCACCTTCCGCCTCAACCATATCGCCCTCTCTATTCTCATCATTAGCCATTTCCGCTCGCTGCCTCTCCATCCGTTCTTTCTCCAGCTTCTTCTGTTTCTCCCGGTCCATCTTCTCCAGGCCCTCGCGGATCCACGCCGGCAAAGTCCGCCGCTTCACAGCGTCTGGAGGGAAGATGAACAAACAAAACACACGCGTTCACACGTCACGTTCGCCCAACGTGTTCTGTCTGTGTGCGTCTGTCAGGGTTGTGTCTGAATTTGGGAATTTGAACGCTCGTTGAATTTATAAGCCGATTTCACGTTGAAATTGAACTGAAGTGGCGACACTTCGTAAAATGCAGAACTGGGAAATTAATTTGAATTTGACAGGAAGTGAATTTCATTAAGTGAAATTCAAAACAAATTTCCTCCAGTTCATTTGACTGATACTAATAAATGTAGCATTCTCCTCTAGAATCAAGCTTATAGATAATCAGGTACATACACTAATTAGTACCGTACTTTGTATTGTCATCTCTTTGCTCGTAATATCGCATTTTTATTTTTTTTCTATTTTCTTTTAATCCAAATTAATACTTCAATTCTATATCCTGATTACTGCCTCAATTCAAATTCACAGCCTGCATTTGGCTTTATTAAGACATTCTAAAGTCAGTTGTGAATTGAGCACAAACCTGGTGTGCATGTGTGTGTACACAATAGTCAAAGTTCTAGAAATAGGTTACGGTCAAAGGTCAAGTTGCAGCCCTGCGATAATCTTAAGATAAGTCATGTGACTTGAGAGTGTTCCTTTACTGAGACCAGAGTGCATCACCAGGGGTCCGTACCAAGAGTAGGGGGTTCCTGCTTCACCGCCAGCTGGCTGGGAGACCTCGGACGGTCGCCTCGGAAACCCGGCATCCGGTCCCGTCTGTTCTGGGGGGGCCCCTGGGGCCAGTAGGGGGGATGGAATCCTGTGGCCGGGGGTCCGTATGGGGCTGCCCCGTGCTGTTGGAGAAGGAGCAACACATTCGTCAGAGTCATCCAAAAACACTTTTTGTCACGAGTGCCGGCCCGGCCCGTGTGAGAAGCGTGGAAAGCAATGCAAAATAGATGCTCTTTATGTGAGCAGCTGATAGGATGTTCTACCACCACACAGGGTGTCTGGCGTAGCCTCATCAGACAGACGGGGGGAAAAAAAGTGAACGAATTAAAAATATCCCCCTTCTCTAATGGTACTTATCCAGGCTCTCCCCCTTACAGAACGTACCTGATAGTCAAACTGATTGACAGGCATGGAGCCCATGGGGTAGTTTTCGGGCTGAGCCCCGAAGCCGTGACTGTTCTGAGGAAAAACTCCGTGATGGGGCTCCGATGCGAACTCCAGGCTGTCCTGGCTGTTGCTGTCCTCGGACGGGGTCACCACATCCATGGGCCCTGTCCCCGGGGGCAACCACGCCTGCTCTGGGGGTGGAGGAGGGGGTTGGCCGTGCACGCCCCACTCTGAAGAACAACAAAGAAAAAATGTGATCAAACATTCCAGAACTCCACTCAGTACTGTACTGTACAAACACCTTCATTCTGACATAATGAGGTGGATTAATGGTTAACATGTACAATTCTCACACAAAGGAAATTATTTAAGGGCACAGTTTTATTAACATTCCCTAAAATTTATTTCTTAACATGCAATTTTACAAAATTTTACAATTTTTTTTAAAAAAAATACACATGGTCCTACCAGGCTGCCACATTCGGCCATAATTCGGGTCGCCGGCGAAGGCGCCGTGGTTATTGTGTGCGGCGGGCTCTAGGCCCGGTATGTCCTGACCGTTAGTTTGGAGCCCCGGCTGATCACCGGAGGTTCCACTTGACTCTTTCTGTGCGATCCAGGCTTGTGCTAGAGCTGCCCAGTCTACCTGGCCTGTAAAAGACAGACAGAATGCAGAAATCCTCAGTCGGTTTCAACGACACATTGACAACAGGGGAAAAAAAAAAAAGCTTATGATTAAGAATTTGCCCAGGGCTGAACTCTTTAACAGGGTCCAGAGTCTTTTTTTTTCCTGCATAGCTGATGGCATATTTGATGAAACCGAAAGTTCAAATCAGCCTGGGAAAAGAATGCAGTTTAAACTAAAAAGTGTTCACTCACCTGGGTCTTGCTGGTGCTGAAACGACTGCATCCACTGCTGTTGACTCAAAGGCCATTGCGGCCAGGGTTGTCCACCCTGATCCCACATCGCTCAGATTGCAGTTCCTAGGCTGGGAGCCTGCTCGAGATACATAACAGGATATCAGACAAGCTGCATTTTTTTTCACGCGATTCAAATTACACACTATCAGCGTTTCAACCCGGGAAACGTATCTTCGTTGCGCCACTGCTCAAACGTAGTGAGACGTTTACTTTTTATGAAAACAGTGCAGCTATTAATTAAGGTAAAATCATGGACAAACGATTTAATTATATCAAAGGAAAAAAAAAAACAAATACCGCTTTTCAATAAATTTGCGTGGTTAAGTCGATAGACGTCTATGGTTTGTCAGTGCAAATGTGAAAGCTAACATCAGCTAAGTGTAAGCTGATGTGGTCTGAGAGTCGGTCTCGCGTTCTGCCCCTTTAGGTAGGAGAAACAGAACGACTCAAAGGCCTCCTAAGTTCGTTAAGGTATACAACTTTCCACTATCATGACAAAACACTGCTGTCTGTGGAGAAACTGCTTTCAGGTCAGGTCAACGTTTGCGAGCGATCTACCTGCGAAAACAGATCTGGTTAGCGTCGGGTTAACTAGTCACCGAGACGGATGCGGCTCAAAACCTCATTGTAAATATTCAATGTACGATATACCTGATACAACACTCGCCGTTTACAATATGCAAGTCCTTGAAATATTTTGTTTTACACCAAACCTGGCCACTGGTTAAGCACAACTGCTCGCCAGTTAGGTAGTCGGTGCCCTGCTAACGTTAACCTGGTGGCCAAAGTAGTAGGCCGTTTTAATTGACAAAAAGCGCAACCGTATAAGAGCCAAAAATTCAAACGAGAATAAAGACGAACGTGTGCTCAGTCTAGAATCCCTCTTTCTGAGCGTGATCCAGCATAAATACAGTACTTTTACAGATTAACCACACGCTGTGTTTTCCCACCTCTTCCAGCTTCTTTTCCGTCCTGCACTCAAAATGGCGACCAGATATTTTTGACCCGGAAATACTAATGTTATGACTGTTACACTGTGTCGCCACCATTACAGCTAACTCAGATAAATTGTAAATAATAATAATAATAATAATAATTATCATTATTACTATTGTTTTACAATTTACCTGTCAGTTGTAAAAATAGAAATGGATTAATTAAAACATAGTAGTAGTAGTAGTAGTAATAATAATAATAGTAATAATAATAATCATAATACTTTTTAAGTAGCTTACACTATTTTCTCTCAAGATATTAGGCCATTTCAGGGAAAAGTCTTAGAAAAAGTTTAACCTAAGTGAAACCAAAAATTATATTTGAATAGAGCTTCTCAATCCAAACTAGAGAATGCTTTACTCACCAAAGAAACAGTCTAGAGAATCCAGTGACCTGTATATTAAAAGTACAATATGCAAGGTTTCCAGTGTCACCCTCTGATTTTGCAAATTATATTTCAAAACCTACAGCTGTACACTTATGTTTTCTTCATTTTTTAGTTCAATGCATTTGTTTCCCTGCATTTTTAAGCTACACTTTCAACCCAGTGACAAACAGCTATGAGTATTAAACCGGTTACACTTCTCTAATTTAATATCCCATGTTACCAAATCAAAGTAGCACACCTGTTAAAGTGAAATGCTTCTCTATACATTCACATATGTATAGAGAACGTTACTAGTTACGAATAACTAGTTGGACACTGGACTATACAGAATACACACATATACAGATGAATATGCTTTAAAAATGCACGTGTACTGTAAATGCATCTATCTGACTCTATCTATCTGTTAACAGTACTAAACAAGCAGATTTTTTAGTGGTGTATATGGAACACTTAAAACCCCACAACCTCACACACAATTATAATGGGCTCTTTTTAAAGCGCCAATGAACATTCTTATGATTATTACTAAACATAGCCTGAGTAATATAGAAGCCAGTATCTATTGCTTTATTCTCCATATCTTAAAAAAATCAGAATTATTCAGTTAATCATTATTACTCAATAACTGACAAGTAATACAACAGGTGCATCAAATGCCTAATATCCATGAGACCACTTAGCATTTCTGTGATAAAACTGGCTTTGGAAGATGTGTTTTTTTTTTATAGTCAACCTTTTTAAGTTTCATGTGCTGTCACATTCCAGCATATTCTCCATCTGTCACATGTAGTTTACGCAACTAAAGCTGTACATTGTACATGCAAGTCAGGAAGAAAAAAAAGGAAGGAAATTTTGCTGTTTTAGCAGATGCGCTGATCTGTTGCTCTCACACAGGTCATCTGTTGTTTTGATATGTTGTAAAATATATTGTAATTTCACAGTATACTTTGTAGTCTACACTTGGGCCGTCTGTTATATGCAGCTTGTCACACGAAATGCTGCGTTTGTAATGCAAGTGGTAAAGGAGCCTGCTTCAAAAGTATGTCTCCTCTCTTACAACTCCAGGGGGAAATATCTGTCTGAAGCTTGACAGAGGGAAAAAAAATAAAAAAAAATAACACCCTTATGAAATGTGACCACTTGTTATGTCTGCCCTAAGGGCCTCCCCCCCCCCCTTTTACAAAATGCCACTAATTGCCCTTCATCCTTAGGTTTTAGCATCAGTTTAGTTGAGGTTAATGTGCATGTCCAGTTGACAGATTTGTCTTGATGTCATAAAAAAAAAAAATGCTTGGTTGAGACTGTGTGATGTTCAGGCAGAGTCGGCTGGTTGTTTGTATGAGGAAGAAGAAGAAGGGCCTTTTACTCATTCTGCTGGATCAGGGTCTCCAGTCAGTGCTGACAGAGGGAGGAAGATTCAGCCTCTGTCATTAAGTGAGATCAAATCACGTTGAACCGACGCCACGACTTAAAGCAAGAAAAGAAGAAGAAGAAGAAGAAGGAAAGAAAAAAAAACCCCTCAGCTTTTATAAATAGACACTTGCTTTTCTCAAAGATTGCACTTGCTCGTTGGTGGTTTGACACCCGGCTGTGACGGTATAACAGCTTGATTTCGATGTCACCAAACAAGGACGTGTGTGTGTGTGTGTGTGTGTGTGGGTTGGTGGGTTGGGGGCAGGCAAACCGACGACGGGATGGTTTTGGACACTGCCCTTTTCCCGATTCCACACCCACCTCCTCTTCACCAGCTCGCGACATGTTCCAAAACAGGGCGCCTTTGCACCCGTCACTGCGCATCGGCACGACGACAGAGTGAAAATGGCACCATGTGATCCACAGTGACAGTGCAGGCTAATGGCTGACAATGTCTCAATATATATATATACAGAGAGAGAGAGAGAGAGAGTGCGAGAGAGTGAGCAATGGAGGTAGCGACAGCAAGGGAGATGCAAAGACGAAGATACACAGATGGACAGATACACAGACAGAGAGGGAGAAACAGACTAAAAAGAGTGAAAGAGAGAGAATGAAAGATGACACAAACGAAAAGATGAACACACATTCTCTATATTCACATTTTCAAAAGAGAAGAAAATTGTAAAAATCCACTCACAAGAATGAAAACATCAAGCACAGATAGCTCTTAATCTCGAGCTAGATGTATTTTTTTTTTCCCAAATGAATATGATCCACAGCGGCTTTAATGATAATTATGATCATAACTCATATTAGATAAAGTCCATAACATTCAAGCAACAATGTAGGAAAAAAACAACAAAAAACAAAAAAACAAAAAACCAAACCCTGTAGCCTGAATCACCATGAATGCACATGGTATTGTATTTTATGCGTAAGTTACAGTATTCAATATGATAATTTCTTTCTCTCTCTCTATATATATATCTATATATATATACACAGTACTATACATACAGGTATATTGCTGCTAAACATAGATTACACTCCTTATGCATTGTTAGGCATTATTCCTTTATCTATTGAAGACATGCAAAGTAATGTTTAACTGGTTTTTTTTTTTCTGTAGGCACCATCATAGCTGCAAAAAGACTTCAGGTAATGGAGTCCAAATTAGCACTATAATTTTTCCCTTTTCAGTCCGTGTCCTGACTGGGAAATACTGCATTACAGTATATTAAGCAGAATTAACTTAAATCATTTCATTAAAATTTTTAAAATAATGTATCATTTTTATTCTTCTTCTTTTTTTAAAGTTCAGTTACAGGCAAAATGCGAGCCGCTGTTTGTTTCACGTGACGAGTCCGGAAATTCTGGCATGTTCTGCAGGTGTGTGAACGGCTGTTAACCAAACTAAAGCTGGACTCGAAAATCATGAAAGAAAAAAAAAAGAAGAAAAAATATGAAAACATTTGCTGTTTATTGTCCAGTAACCAGGCAACCGTGTGTGTGTGTGTTATTGCACAGCTGCTTTGTGAATGTATCACAATGCGCTGCTTTGAACATAAAATTCTTGGTGGGTTTTGTATACTGGCATGTGAGTGTGTGAGTAAGTATGTGTATGTCTGTATGAGATTTAAATGTAATCTGCCATATGGTAAAAAAAAAAACAAAAAAAAAAAACTGGCCAAACACCCTATTGAAACCAAACCACAAATCCACAAAGCTGCATAGTGCCCCGGGCTTGCTTTATTACCGCAGACACGTGACGCGGCCCAAAGACGCCTTCCTTTGGCACTTCACTGACTTGTCCCCGCCTCCTTGTCGTCCAACCATAACAACTCTTTCCTTTTTCTCATCTCCAGGCTCCTGTTCACTTCATCTTTGGCATTCGTTCTTACAAAAACATTTTAGAAAGAAAAAAAAAAAAAATCACTTTTTTTCCCCCCTTTCAGCACCAAAAAACCCCCCAAAAAACAAAAACAAACAAACAAACAAAAAAACCCCATGCCTTTCTGCAATTCAAATTTACAATAAAATATAAATAATCTTTAGAAATGACTTAGAATATAATAGACTCTGCATTTCTCCTGAATCCCACGAACCCCGCTCCTTTCTACCATTCTTTCCAATTTTTTCTTGTTTTTTTTATGAATAACAGACAGCAGAAAACAAACTACTCTATTGGCCCCGATGGTACGACGTGGGCGGAGCTCCAGTGCTTTATGGTCTGGCTATGATGTCATAAGAACCTCCCCTTTTTCTCCCCATGCTCAGGACCACTGGCATGCACTGTGAGCCCTGTGATCTTTAGGGACCGACGCAGATAGATCTTCAGCAGGTTTTCTGTTCCTTGTTGTCTTGGAGACGGCTGGAGGTGGAGCTGTTCCCTGCAGTCCTACAACAGTTCTTCATAAAAGAGCAGATAAGCCTGAGAGTTGAGCACTCTGGATTCCGGAACGGTCTGGACGTTGGTGTCGCTCACGTACACCCACTGGCCCGGCGGGGCGGAGACGGCCTCTCGGGTACCTGGGGCCAAAAAAAAAAAAAAACCAAACACACACACACATAGACTGTCAAAGAAAAAAAAAAAAAAAAAAAAGCAACGTTTCAGGCGAACAAAACAAACAATACCCCAGAACAACAAGATGGCCTGGTAGCCCGTCGGTCAGTCAGATATTATCTCTATTCGAATAGAGACTTTTATTCCATACACCGAAGTGTCTTTTGTTTCAGGCGTCTGAAACACTCAGACGTTAGCATAGGTAACGTAACCGTGGGGCCTTACAGAATCCTCTCTGTGATATTAAGGTCAGAGGAGATGCACACATCACTCAGACGATCCATACATAAATGTCTGCCTTTCTACTCTTACGAAATCTTCCTTACAAAACCTTCACCTTCGCACATAGATGGATGGTCATTTGCGCCTGGTCATTTACTGGCGGCATGAAACTGAGGATCCAGCAGAAAAACCAGAAATGTCTCGTTTCTCCCTCAGATCTGGGTGAAGGTTATTCATTATCTAAGACATTCAAAACCAAAGGCCCTGTGCGGCTTGGGTATATTTTGGCCTGAGAAAGTGTTTTCTTTAATGTTTAAAATCATGACTCAGTCGTAGTAACATCTTGTGCTCTTCTCCTCTCCTCTTCTTTGTCTGTACTACCACGATAAAGAAGACCAGTCACAAAACCCATCTCTGCACCTTTTTTTTTTATTATTTTAACTGACAAATGCAAATGCCCTATGTAACCTCAGCAGAGCTACAAAGCCACCGCACGGTTGTCTGTTATGCGTGCGAGAGAGGGGGCTGAGCGAGTTGGGCCAAATTTCTTGTGAAAAGTAACCATGTTGTGCCTGACATCTGATTGTGTTTGGTAAAGGCAAAGAAAGAGAGAAAGAAAGAAAAAAAAGAGAGAGAGAGAAAAAAAAAAAGAGAGCGACCGAGGAAAAGGAACATGCCGAGATGTTTGGCAAATAATGGAGAGGTTTTTTTGGGGGGGGGGGGGGTGAGTTGAAGGAAAGAAAAACAAAAATTTCTTTTTTTTTCTCCCTCCACGTCTCTCTCCGGTAAAGGAGCCTTTCAGCCGCCGCGTCAGGTCCCTCTGACCTCGTTGTGGCCAAGTCACAATGCAGCCTCAGGTTTTGTACCACTCGCGTTTCGTTATCTGAGACAACAATTACGCCCCCCCAACAACAAACTCCTTTTATTTAGTTATTTATTTATTTAGGGTTTTTTTTTTTTTTAAACAGGCCTTTTACCAATATGTTTGAGAACTGTTGACAAAAAAAAAAAAAAAATCAAAAAGTGGTCTCCTTGACAGGGGGAAAAGGAGAAAATGCATCTATGAATGCCACAGCGTACAAAAAAACCAATGGGCAGGCCCCTGTCATCACAGTGGCGACAACATCTTCAAGGCTGTGTGGAAAACAGGATTAGTGGGGGGGGGGGGTCTGTGAGGTTGGCGGGGCAGCTACAGAAAGATGCAAACAACACTCACCTAACCGCTTTGCTTTCAGAGGAGGAGCCAAAAAAAAAAAACAAAAAAAGGGAAGAAGAAGAAGGAGGAGGAGGAGGAGAAAGGTGGGCTGACTTCTCACCTGACTGGTTCCTGCGTTGCTCTGGTTTCCGCTGAGGGCTGCGTACCTTCACGTAAGCCGCGTAGTGGCCGCCGCGCATGGAACCGCTGTGTTCCACGATCCCATACAGACTGTAGAGCACACGCTCGCCTGAGCCGGAGTTCTGAGACACACACGCACACACACACACACATCAATCCATGAAAGGGAGATTTGAATGGAGCAGCATACTTGAAATACTAATTGAGGGGCCAACAATTCTTTTTAGGCCTCGGAGAAAAATTCACACACACCTTACACGACGCAGAGCAGAACGGTGCCAGGTCCAGGATAAGGGGGAAGTCGACATGACGATTCACTTTCCGCAAATTCATCCCCGCCTTCAGTTTCAAAGGCAAAAAAAAAAATAGATATTAATAAAATAAACAGCAATTAAATACAATAAAACTGTATTTAGGATACAACGAACCACAACGCTGCATAATTACAGACATCAGACACAACTGATCAACTTTGACACACATATGTGAACCTGAGCCTTCATAATGAGACTGATATCAACTCTATTCAGTATAAGCACTCAAAGAAAAATAAAACAGTACAGCAAAGTTTTTAATATTTTCACTTGTGCTTTGTTTCGGAAATAGATGTATGCATTGAAACATACGTAAGCCAACTACATTATCTGGTCTGTACACTGTAAGTGTCAGCTGCTTAAAAGATTTTTTGTGCTGTTTTGTGCTGTGTGCTCTTCTTACGCTGTATGTACTTAGAAAGTGGTGACTGTCTATTCTCTGAAAAATGTTAGCTTGCTTTCTTTTCAGGCGTGTATCTGTCAAAGGATGTGGCAAAGGTAATAAAGAGGAAAATGAAACGGCTGAGGAGAGAGTGAAGAGACCTGATGAAAACGTTTGAGATGAAGGGTGACCACGGGAGGCAAGGCCGAAATGAGCATCTGTTTGCGCGCGCTAGTGTAGACCTTCTCTGCCTTCTTCTCTGTGGAGACAAACACACACACACACGCACACACGAGAAACTGCACGTCAAACCACACCTGAATGGCGTTAACCTACGGGCATTTTGGACATAAGCACCTTCTAAATGAATAAAGCATTCATATGAACGAGTAACAGACAGTGAAAGAGTGTCAAGCAGACAACGGTACACCTCTGAGTACAAACATGGGGTGTTTCAATTCAGGACAGGTTCAGGATCCGACCTTTACAGTTTTTTGGTTTTGGTTCGTCAGGCTCGGACTGACTTATTTATTTATGTATTGATTGATTGATTGATTGGCTGAGGTTTCGGGGGGGGGGTTTCACTGCGCTCACCTGTGCTTCCACTCTTCCGTAGCTGCCTCTGTTTTCTCTCGGTGCAGTTTTCACACAGCAGCTTGTTGTTTCCCATGAGCAGCTCCACGGAGGTGAACTGGTGCAGACAGGACTGGACAGAGCACTCTTTGGAACTGGGCGTGTAACTGTGGGAAAGTGCCTGGAACGCCCCCTGGTGGTGGTGATGGTGCTGATGCTGCTGCTGCTGCTGCAGTCTCTCCTTTGGCTGGGACTCCACCTGATCCTCTGAGCTGTGTCCAATGGGCAGAGTCTCCGCCGACGTGTGGACCAATCCCAGCTTAGAGACGGCGCTGACGAGCTGCTCCACAGCGCCCCCTTGGTGCGGCCTGAGGGAGGGCAGGGACACGGGGCACGGGTTTGGGTTTGGGTAATGGTTGAGGGTGGGGGCGGTGATCGGGCCGGGGGTTTGAACGAGGGTTCTGTCTGCGGCGGCGCTGTGGGTCGGAGCGGCCGGGACCCGGGGTGACCACTCGCTCTCCGAGGCCTCGCTGTCGGCGTCATTGCTGCTGTCCTGAGGATTGGAGTTTTTCTCGCTGCCGTCCGATTGGCTGCCTGACCCGCCCGTTCGCAAACCACCCAATCCATGCCCGGCCACACAAAGCTCCTCCTCCTGCCGGCTGGAGAAACAGTCTGCTCCTCTGTCCTCTTGGCCAGAAGACAATCTTCGGCTATGCAGTTTCTAACACACACACACACACACACACACACACAAACACATTCAGAATTAGTGAATTAGAAAACAACATGTACACAACGCATGGTTTTCCTGTTATCTTGCTCGGCATCCTCTATGTGGCTAAAAGTCTACACATATGAAAGTCCCATCCAAACATGTTACACACGTAAAGTTCTCTGTTACCTGTCCACTCAACCTTCTGCTGTTCCTGTTTCCCTGAGAATGTGCTGCTGACGTCTCCTCTCCATGGGAGGGCAATGGATCCTGTTCCCGGCCACATTTCCCGCCTCTGCCAGGATTGGTGGGTTTGGAAATCTGTGAAAAAAAAAAAACAGTGTATAGTTCAGACAAGTCAGTAGTCCATACAGACCCCACACCAGGAAAAGGTCATCAACTGTATTACAACATCACTGTCAGATCAGACACGGGAAAATCAGTGGTCCGTGTGTTCCGGCAATAAAGACAAATTTAGAGGTAAATAAAAATAAATAAATAAATAAATAAAAATAAAATCACACACACACACATATATATATATATATATATATATATATATATATATATATATATGTGTGTGTGTGTGTGTGTGTGTGTGTGTGTGTGTGTATGTGTATATACATATACATACACACACACATACACATAGATATGTATATGTATTGAATCTAGTCCTAAACCTCACCCTCTCCTCGATGATAGGAAGGGAGATGTCAATGAAGGCCTCCTTAACTGTGGAGATCTGAGGAGGAGAGGAAAAAGAAAAAAACAAACAAACAAACAAACAAACAAGTGAAGGTCATTTGTAAGTGTAACAGAGCTGTGGGCATCTCAGGCTATTGCCTTGAGTGGTGGAGGAACGTAAACAATATAGCGCAACAGTGACACGCACCTCGGTTTACTGACAGGAAAAAAAAGAATAAAGAAAAACGACAACACCGCAACAGTAACTGAAGAATTTCTTGAGGCTGCTTCTTGAGAGTTGTATTTCAATACGATCTCAACGCGTCTTTTGTAGTTTCGTGAACAAAAAAAAAAAGATGAAAAACAAAACGAAAAAAAAACCCAACACAACACATAAACACATAAACACATACATGGGTAAATGCACACACATACACGTGCATTCTTCTGCTATACTTACATGTTCACATTCCTCACACATAATAGTGTTGGTCAATTCTCCAACAAAGATGCGATCAACAAAATTCATCTTCACACCTTCTTTCCCATACGCTGTTAAGAAGAAAAACACACTGTTTTCACACCACACACCAACTGAAAGATTTATCTTACAATGAACGAATGTCATGTTTAGTCTATCAAAAAAAATGACAAAAAAAAATATGCATAAAGTGGTTTATGATATAAAATATATTTCAAATAGCTCAAAGAAAAAGAAAAAGAAAAAAAAAAAAAAACCCACGTAAGTACAAAAACAAAACAAATACAAAAGACACAGTCTAGGGAGAAAACTGGCTGCATATTAGTAAATAAACAAGTAATGTACCAGATGATAAACATTTTCATAGACAGGACTGTACATATTGTCATTTTGACAAAACCTGGATCTGATGAATGAAAAAATGATTCAGTGCTATTTTCTGAGACGCACCTTTTTAAACATATGCCTACAATAAACAAAAACCTTGAAATGTATGATATTCCTTACCGTTTTAACATTTTTTTTTTTTAAATGTTAGTAACACTAACAAGGCATCGCAGCATTACAGGCAGAGCCAAAGCTACTTTAAGACATTGCCACTAGATGGTGATATAGCCATTCTGAGTCATGCACAGTGGAGCAAGGACAGACCTTTGACTTGGCGTTTGGTCTCGTCATCTGCCGTTTTCTCTGTGGGGTTATTAAATGCTTTGAGGATCCCCGCTTTGACCCGCTGTCAGTCAGAAACACAAATTGTGAGTTATTCTGAAGCATAAAACCTTAACACAGACAGGACAAATTATGACATGCTTAGTTGGAATAAAGACTAACAAATGCTACGGAACTGCTCTAATGGCGAAGGAACAGTTTTTCCACATTTAGTACTGCAGTAAAAAGGCATTACAACACTAATGACTTAATTGGACATTATAGCGTCTGTTTTGCACGTGAACAAAAACGGTTAGGTTTTTCCACTGTATAATAAAACAATATCCGTAACATAATATCCATAACCCTGTGCTCATATAATAAACCAAGTGTAAACGGAAAAGGTAAGTGTGCATGTGTGTGTCTTTGCTTATTAAGCTTTACAGAGCATCTGTTTAAGCATGTGTGGTTCAGACAGCATATGTGAGCATGTAGGTTGTGTGTATCCGTGTGTGTGTGTGTGTGTGTGTGTGTGTGTCTGTGTAGGGTGGGGATGGTTAAGTAATGGTGTGTCACAGACGTGTGTTCTGTGTGTGAGTGAGTGAGTGAGAGCGTATACACACAGAGCATGTGCGTGCGTGCGTGCGTGTGTGTGTGTGTGTGCGTGCGTGTGTGTGTGTGTCGGCGTTAGCGACCGTGGTCTTAATCAAAAGTGACACGGTCACTGACTGTGTTGGTGAGAGAGCTGTGAGGAGACACTGCCGCTGTAAAGCACCAATCAATAGATAATTGGTCAAGGTGGAGGGTTTTCTGTGGGGGGTCAGGGGTCTGTCTGGGGGAGGGGGGGGGCTATATCAGTCATCCCCCTATTGTTCTTTAACCGCCCCCCCCTCCCCCTTCTCCATGCAGGGGACTGGCTATTTGGGTCAAAAGCCTGGTTAATCCTATTGCTTTATCCTCACTGTCCCGACCTCCCTGTGTTGGGCCTGGCTACACCACACACTAATTAACTGCTACCACCCCCCCCCCCCAAAAACCCCAAAAATAACAGTGCTCTTGCCCCCACCACACTCTTAAGGAGGTGCATTTTGTGGAGCAGACCAAAAAGCCACACTGGTACAATTTGCCAGCAGCTAATTGCTGATAATTATTAATGCTTAATTAGCATATTTTTTTTGTGGTGATACTAATGGTCAATCAACACAAATCTTTTGGTGCCGGCGTTGGTGGCCGAGCACGGGGCGCGCACAGGAGAGAGGGAGCAAGCAAGAGCTAATCTCACATATAACAGATCTCCAAAAAACACTCAAATATGTTTATATATACATATGTGTGTGTGTGTGTGCGAACGCTTATGTACAGCATTCTAGTGTGACAGAGCAGAAAGTTTTAAGCCACCAAGTTAGTACATGTTAGTACAAAGAACAAGACAAAGCTTTAAACCTGCCAAACACTATTCCACACACATTTCTGTACTATCCACGCAGTTCAGCGTCTGATCTGTTTTTGACTTTGTCTCAGACGAGCCTACACTTTCACATCTCGGTGACACGCCCGAGCACAGGTACGCACAGCGCGTGTAAAAGGAGCGTTCGAACAGGGGCGACGTTCCCCCTCTTCCTCCTCCCCCGGCTCCCGTGACTTGGGTTTTGGGGGTTGGGGGGTTGGGGGGGGGTTTGCGAGAGAGAGGAGGTGGAACCCGGAGCACAAAGGCCCATTCAGCAGCTGCCTGTTTCCCAGGGCAGACAATGAGAGCTGGTCGTGCCACTTGCAGTGCTCCTAAGTGGCACAACTGTCAGCATTCACAGGTCTGAATGAGCCCCACCGGGCATGGCGCTGACCACTCTGCCTCACACCTGCTACGCTACCCAGCGGTGAAGAGGTCCACTGGTGGACCCGTTTGGGTCAGCCCGTGGCTTCCAAACAACAGCCAACCCCCCCCCGCCCCCCCCCCCCCCCGCCAAAAAAAAAAAAAAAAAAAAAAAGAAAGAGGCCAGACGCTCCTCCTTTCAAGGTCGGCTCTGGCTACGTCGGTTCCCCGACAAAGCGGCGACAAATTGCTAAGTGATTGTGAGACTCTGCCCAGATAGCGTCCGTGCCTGTGCCCGTTCGCCAAAGATAATGGTGCTTCGCGATTTCTGGCAGGTAGCGGACGACAGAAATCTGAGCCAGACCTATTGAGGTACTCGCTCTTTGTTGGAGTGTAAGAGGTGTGTCCTTCCGCCGTCTGCGGTTACGCTGCACCAAATTCCAGCCGTGCCTTGCGACGCGCCGGATCCCGGCTGGGAGAGAGAGGCGAGGCGAGGCAAACCGGCCGTGACGGTTTGGACGAGGGAATGGACCAGGGGCGTTCTCTCCCTTTTGACTCAGCACGGGCCAAAGAGAGTCAGACGCCTGTGCGGTTGCAGGTAGAGACCGGTAAACGGCCTAATTAACAGAGCTTCACGACTCGGATAAATGAGTAAGTAATCGGTTTCACACACGTATTGGGTGGAATATGCGTTAGCCTGGTTTACTGAAGTGAGGGGCCAGTGTGAGGAAGAGATGCAAAGAAAAAAAATGAGTAACTGATGATTTGGAAAAGAAGAAGAATTACATACATACACACACACACACACACACAAAAAAGGCTTTGCATGAATCAGACCCCACAGGTGCCTGAGTAATTATTCCTAAACTGATATTCCAAGTATTTTGTTTTTGCTTTCTTTGACTACTACCTTTTTTCACCAACTTGCAACCATTTTTTTTCTTCAATTTCATGGCAAACCATATTAGAAAAAAAAAAGAAAATCTGTCAGTGTGTGGTTTAAAGGGAACAACTCGGGAGTCAGCACACAACTCCAGTCTCAATCCAGCAAAATGCACTGCAGGGTGGGTCGCACACAACTAAGCCTCAATTAATCAAGATATCTGCGTTAAGTACTTTTTTATTCACTCACTACAGCTTGTGACAAGAAGGTGTACATCCAATAGGCAAGCACAAACTCACTCGTACTTATCCATGTAAAACTGTTTGCTCTCTGTCCTGATGTGCAAAGCCACATGTCGTACGGCACCTGTGAGTGTTACACCTATTGACGAATGAGCTCATTTTTGGTAAAACCTGTATTTTCGGTCAAATCAAAGATAATTTGAGTCTGAAGGTGATGCTGAACAGAGTAATCAAGGGAGTTTGAATGTGAGAAAAATAAGGGGAAAATACAACACTCCAGTAACAAGTCTGGCGTTGGCTTTGTCAGTCTTGCACAAAGAGAGGAAAGCAGAGAAGTGATCAAGTGTTCAGAGAGAGAGAGAGAGAGAGAGACAGAGAGAGAGAGAGTGAGAGAGAGCCAGAGAGCGAGAGAGAGTCAGAGAGAGAGAGAGAGACAGAGAGAGAGAGAGAGAGAGAGAGCGAGAGAGAGCGAGAGAGACAGAGAGAGAGAGAGCGAGAGAGAGACAGAGAGAGAGAGAGACAGAGAGAGAGAGAGAGAGAGAGAGAGAGAGAGAAATGTTGTCACTGTGGGAGAGCAGTCTCACCTTGGTCTCCTCCACCCGTATTGAGTCCAGCAGGTAGTGAAGCAGCTCCTGACTGTCCTGCTGCTGATAACCCTTAAACCGTGGAGCCCTGCGAAAGAAGGATAGAGGTCTTTCAGACAGAAATACCCAAACACACACACACACACAAAACCCTGCAGCAATTACAAAACGCTAGCTAAGAAACCACATTACACACACTGAATCTTAGAAAACACAGTACGCAGACACAAAAGGGCTGCACACGCACGCACGCACACGAGCACACAAGCATCCAGCAGCACACAGATGCAAAAAGAGAGAGAAGAATGACTATTCTCTTTGCTCAAGGTCTTCCTCTTTTTATGGTGCTGTCAGAGAGTCTGCTTCTCCCTGCAGGTTTTCGGGCTCTTCAAAGCTGCCATTTATTTCATTCTATCAGCTTCCATTCAACCAGCTGAGGTCAAACACAAACAAATAAAGACTTGCCTCTGTCTTAATTTGTTAAGGAAAAAATTAAATAAAGTAAAAAGAGAGAGAAAAAATCCCCCCAAAGTCTTTCTGACCGAAATGAGAGGGCAGTTAAATGAAAAAGAAAAAAAAAATAGCCTGTGTGAGAGTATTTAAGGTCCAAAGAGAAAATTACACATTAATAATGACAGCTACCCTTTCCATCATGTTTTTTTTTCTTCTCTCAATTACATTTTTGTGTTAATTGGTAGAGGCCCATTGTGCAACGTTCTCTGAACTTTGGTTAATATCTGTGTAGTACTATCAAAGTATTATCTAAGTATTGCACAGTAAAAAGGATTCTAATTCTGAGAATTGAGACAAATCACAGACACAGAGGCACCGAGATTCACTGTGATTGAAGGGCACAGGCGATACTATTACAGACCGTCAATACTTTTTGTATCACGATAGGTTGCCAAGGTTAATCTTGCGGAAAACGGGCTGCGGTACAGGAGACGGGAAAGCTGTCCTTATGTAGTGTGATTCCCTGGGGACCTCCTTGGGTTGGCCCCTAATCTGGGCAACGCCAGATGTGTGGGGCAGACGTGTGAGGCAGATGGGCGGCCAGGGCCAAAGCCATGGTAACCTGTTGGTTCTAAGACTGGTCTGCCTTTCGGGAAGGCCAGTTATCCTGACGTGGTACCTCAGAGGTTAAAGCTAAGGTCAACTTGTCTTGTTGGGTTAAGATGTTAATGTGATGACCCTCCAACAACCACAAAGCTAGGATCTAAACTCCCTGTTACTCCATTGGTTGGTGATTCTGTCCATCATTCCGCCACCATTTCCAGGCTCGGTGCTGTGCTAATAAAAGTGTTAAGGAGCAAAGCTGAAGGAGTTGGTGGGGACTGGGTGGCTGGACGTGTGCAGGCGGAAGGAGGAAAAACAGGGAAAGAAGGAGGGAGACGGAGAGAGACGACAGTCTGGAACCTCTCTGCCATGTGTTGATGAGGCCTGACATTCAGCCCTGTCGTGTCTGAGTGGAGAACCGAAGGAGCCACCTGCTTCAGACACAGGTCACGAGCAGAAGGTTTGGAGGAGTAAAGGCCCCCCCCCCCCCCCCCCCCCCCCCCCCCCCCCCCCCCCCCCCCGTTTTCTATCTCACGCCCTCCCCTCCTACCCCACATCTCTGTCCGCACTCTCCTTCACAGTGTCCTGCCCTGGGGCCAGTTAGAGAAGGGTCAAGCTCTTAAAAAAAAAAAAAAATAAAATCTGTGCAAGTGCTGGGTGGTGGTACATGATGAGACTGTTTCAATCCGTATGTGAACGGGGAGGGTAGGGGTGGGGCTACGCCTTTTTTTGCGGGGCGACGTTCCTGGTCCGGTCGTTCCCATTCCGCACCTGATCCAAAAGTTCCGTTAGTTTAGCAGCTCCGTCATTGGACCGGTCTGGTTGTTACACGTTTGGAACGCGGCGCTAAACGTGTATGAGTCAGTGTGGGGAGCGAGGCAGTAAAAAGCCAGGGAACACTGTACTGTGGAAGGAGTGCTGACGGGTGAGAGCGACTCCAGTGGGACTGTGATACACTGACTGAGGCTGTAAGCTCATCCCAGTGGAAGAGAAGCTGAGTGAGAGAGTGTGAGAGAGAGAGAGAGAGAGAGAGAGAGAGAGAGAGAGAGAGCCTGTAGCGTTATGTCCAATCTGGCCCTGACATAGCCAGACAGCTGCGGAGCTAACACAATTAACAGCGGATGAGTTAGTACCAGACGCAAGACAACCTGACACGCGTTAACATGCAGTGTTCTTGCTCACTCAGATATCAACTGAAAACAACAAAACAAAATGGACAAAAAACACCCTATTACAAAGTACCACCCCATGCACACAAGCACATAGTTTAATACAAACCATACAAATGCAAAGGTAAAGTTAAAAGTATACACCAATGATAACCTGTACTGACACACACACTTTAACAAATTAACCGCCTTTTCTCTAAGACAACTCAAAGTTATCTCTGAATACATAGTCAAAGACTATTCATACAATTTTGCCCTTTTTTTTCAGTGTACCGTTAGTTTTAACCTATTGTTAATAGATAATACATCGCTTTCTTTGACAAAACACCAATGACAGGGTCATTACCACTGCATATTCATTACCCCACTCAATCTGCTAAGATCATTAGACAAGAAAACAGTTTCAGGTAACGAAGGGTGACACTTGAGAAATCAAATTAAAGTCTTATATAGATATATGATGTGTGTGTGAGTGTGTGTCTGTGTGTGTGTGTCTCTTCTTTTCTCCCCCATAATTCAAGGTTTAATCAAATCTTGGCTGCATTCAGATGGAAGTAATCTGCTTTCCACACATGCTTCTCTGTGTCCATATTCTATTGTCTGGATGCAGAGATATGACAGAGCGAGAAATTCAGACGCTAGTACTGCTGAGACTTACCTCGCAAAGCAACACGTGCACACACACACACACACACACACACACACACACACACACACACACAGTATGCATGGTTCTGTGAGAGAGTTTCTACTGCTGTATTGTTTCCGTAAACATCTCTCCTCTTTGTATTGGGTTAATGTCACAAAGAGTTAGGTCTTCTTAACAGGTTCGTTTGAATGAAGCTTGACTGAAATTTGAATGATATTTGTTGTACTAATGTGGTGCACAGCTAGAAATTAATTACAGTCACGTAGAGCATCAAAGCATGTAAAACACATGGTCAAACATGTGCACGTGCGCGCGCGCACACACGTGTGCCTGCACACACTCTCAAGCACACACACACACACACACACAAAAAGGGCCAGTCTGAGACAGGCTGAGGCCCTAACTGGCACCAGAAGCAGTGTGTGGTGCTGGCTCCCAGCTCTACTGGGCTTGGCCTGGGTCCGAATCAGACCAGTCCAGCTGGAAGCACAGCTTGGCCCCGAAACAGCTATGCCAGAGGTACCCAGTTGGTCAGATCTCACACACACACACACACACACACAAACACACACACACAGAGCATGTTTCACCTGGTCTCAGCTTTGTAATTGTCTGGTGTCCAGCATAAAAAGAAAAAAACATTCTCTCACCATCACATATTTTATGTTGACATTGTATGGGACATGTCCAAACAGGTGAAATGTACAATTTAGTACAAACCAATCATTTGCTAGAAGTTTCTTATCTGACCTGCAGACTGTGACTCTCTAACAAGGGCGGTGATCCAGGACGGTCAAGGTTACACAGAGGTGAGACAGGAGAGGGAGGGAGGGAGAGAAGGAGGGAGAGAGAGAGAGAGAGAGAGAGAGAGAGAGAGAGAGAGAGAGAGAGAGAGGGACCACTGCGGGATATTTATGGAGATGAGTTGTGGGTGATGTTAACATGCAATGTGGACAAATGTCACCGAATAGCCTTCTGAGGAAAACTGGGGCAAAGTAGGCTTTCTCCTGATGCTGAAAAACTGTACACACCACTGCAATGTGCCTGAAGAGGAGCTTTAACAAAGCAGGGTGTGTGTGTGTGTGTGTGCGCGCGTGTATGCGTGTGTGTTGTGTGTTTATACGCCAAAGGGTATGAGCACTCGAAAAAAAAAAAAAGGGGGGGGGGGGGGTGTGGGGGCTGCACCAGGTGGGAAAAGTCACAAACTAATGCACACAGGTTTGACTGTTGGAGGCACAGTACCTGAACACACATCACAGCCGCACCAGAGAGACACCCAGCGGGCTGACAGGCTCCAACCTTCAGCCACCCAAACGTCCAACCAACCGTTCAATCCAGCACACATCGCACAACCATCCTCCCAGCCAGCCAAACCCCGGACCCAACCAGCCGTTCACCCACGTTAGCATTCAAAAAGACTGAGATTTCCAACCAACCGTTCTGACACGATATAAAGAGCAACCTGGAAAAACCGCTCACTTTCAAAAGAGAGAGGGGACAAAACACAGTTGTGCGCATAGTCAGTGACCCGAACAATATTCAAAAACCCACAATGAAACCACAACTAGTGCTCAGCGAGCTTATGCTCCACACTGAGCCTATGACTTTGGGATCTGAATTTTTCCACTTTTGACACTTAAATTTTGGCATCCAACCTGAATGCTTTACCAGAAAGTTCAGATACTAAGGAGTGCCCACATTTCGTTGTGTGTATGTGTATGTGTGGGTATGCGTCTGTGTGTTTGAGTGTGTGTGTGTGTGAGTGTGTGAGTGTGTGTGTGTGTGTGTGTGTGTGTGCGGGTACTAGGTAGAAAGCTTCTATACAGTGACTTTATCTGCCGTTGGGCAGTTTGCCGATGAACGCTTGTCATTTCGAGAGGAGCAACGTGACGGGGCAAGGGGACAGGTGCTAACGGGGTCCAGCAGGTCAGGACCATCTCTGCTCAAAAGCTGTCACCATGGCAGCTTGACTCCGTGGCAGGTGAAAGCTGTGGCCTTCAAAAGCCGCGTGGACTGTTGCCACGACAATGAGGAGCCAACGAGTGTGGGAGGGGGATTGGGGGGGGGGGGTGCTCTAGGCCAACCGTGAGAGCGCAGCAGCTTGCGTGCACATGCTGCAGGAGGTTTATTCAATGTAGGGTTTGTTCATTTCCACAAACATACCTCTATATGTTTCACCTACATACTAATGCACTTGTCAGATAAGGTTACATTCGAAATTACAATTACATTTGAAGTTAGATTCAAATACAGCACAGATGGACATACTGCAGCGTTGACAAAGCCAACTAAAAACGACATAAAACAAGCATGGAGCAACAACCACACAAGCATCTTACTTCTGACAGAGCTGGCTAAAGAGGATCTTGGGGGAGACAGGGCCTTTGCCGGGCTCCTTCATGCTTTGGAGGAAGAGGAACATGGCAGAGGTGAGGGGTTCGGGACTAGGCAATGCCACGGTCAGCGGGGCCTGGAAGAAACCAAGAGACAGGGGGAGGGAAAGACCAAATCACCAAAAAAAAATAAATAAATAAAATCAGAGAACAAACAAAACGTCATACTGACCAAAAATAAATCATATGCGCTGACCACACCAATAACACACAAGTGATGGAGAAACTAGGACAAGGAAGCAGCTTCAAAGCCAACTAAATAATGGATCCATAATGAATATCTGGACTGTACCAAGTTTGTCTCAGGGGGTGGGCAGATCTTCAACTTGTGGCCTTTCTCCTTCACGTCCTGGATGAGGTCATTCAGCATGTGTGTCTGGGATAGGTTCTGAAAAACAAACAAGGACTGTTAAACACACATCACGCACCTGTGTGTTTGACCCTATTCAAAGCTAGCATGTCTAAAAGAAGCAAAATGGATTCCAATGAAAGAACAATATTTGTTATTGGAGAGTAAAAAATATAAGCCTATCCCTAAATAGAGCTCTATTGGCCACAATCTTAAGTAGTTTACAAGAGGATAAGGCAGTCTTAATATTATTTGGTAATTCAGAAGCGTATACCACCATGTCACAAGTCAGATATGCAAACCCAAGGCTAAGCAAGCCTCAGCCACGATCCTATAACACTCACACTAAAACGTATCAGTATCCTATCAGAGAAAGAAAATTTGCTTCACCACAAACTGGCAATAAAGACAGTTGCCATGGAACAGTCGCAACAGAATTACAGCTCCTCTATTACTTAGGATCATGTTAGTTTTACTTGTGAGACTTGAAAAAGAGAAATGTTTTAGGTTTCTTGTTTTAGGTTTCATTCCTAAAGAGAAAACAAAACAAAATTCCAAACCTGGCTACAACAAAAATAATAAATGTTTAATGAATGCTTTTGAGGTGCTAGCTTTATGCACAACTATCATCCTTAAGTCACAGGTTCAGTAGAGCGATTTGAGTCATCTCATTCTAAACAGTGTATGCTTGTAGCACTACAGTGCAAGCTTGCAATCCCTACATTTCAGTACCAGCTGTCAAGGTCTCATTTAATACTAAAGTGACATATAGAACCATAGAGCAGTCTTATTCGGGTGTCGTAATATTACAAAAACATGTGTTATGATGTACTTGTGTTGATTACTACGCTATTTAACTCTATCTCCATATAAGAGGCAGCTGAACACTTAAAAAAAAAAAAAAAAAAAAAAAAAAAAAGAATGAAACTGAAGGTCAGTAATGTGAGATAAATATGCGTTCTGTCAGACTTCTGCAAAACCATGGAGAATATGCCTTGGACTTTAAATTTTAGGATTTCAGTAAGCACAATAACTTCATGGCACAAAAAATAAATGAATAAATAAATACATGACTGTACCTGCATGACGGCATTAAAGAAGCAGGTGTTGCCCAGATTGGTGATGCCTTTGACAGGGATGAGTGTGCTATTGACTGTACTCTTCCCCCTCTGGGGGTCAGCGTATTCCGGCACTTCCTCTCGGAGCTTGATGATTTTAGATGCTGTTCCTGTAAAGTGGCACAAAATTATTTCGATGGGCAAGGAACAAGTACATCATCCAAAATTTCAGTGACTGTGGGAGGCGTAAATGAGGCAGTGAAGACATTTTCAGTAAAGACTGAATGGAGAAGATGCCTCAATGTAACAACTGCAAAGCCACACATTAGTGTGTGGTTCACAAGGACCAAATATATATATATATATATATATATATATATATATATATATATATATACATACACATACATACATACACACGCACATACATACATATATACATATGAATGATATTCCTTCCAGAGTCTTCCAAAACTGGTTTCAATTATTTTAACCTCTGGTGACCAGAGTGGCACGGATTGTTCCGGGACACAGTGCGGGGCCAGTCTAGGTCCAAGCGCACTGAGCTTGTCACAGTGAGAAAGGGAAGTGGGTTAACGTGCTGAACGGCAGCTGGGAGGGAGTTTGGGTCATCTGGGAGAGGGAGCAGATGACAGCTGGAGAAGATGGCGTTGGCTAGGGAGCATAACGCTAACTCCAGCTGCTCCTTCCTAACTATTGCCCATCCAGCCCCGAAAAACCAAACACGCTGAACCCACCGAGAGAACATTCCAGACAAACAAGAAAGAGAGAGAGAGAGAGAGAGAGAGAGAGAGAGAGAGAGAACGAGAACATCGGGCCATCGATGCTTTAGAGAGACACCACCTCCTCGGGGGACACAGTGCAGAAACCTGCAGTGCGACGTTTAGCGAGACCAAGAATTTACTCGTCGGATATCCAGCCGTGTCCGACACTTCCCGAGAGATGCAACGTGATCGTCACGGCGGCGGCGGGACACATTTCAACCCCGTTCATAACCCTTTTTTTGGACCATGCAAAACAGAACAACAATCTTAATGAAGCTATTTTTTTTGTTTGCTTGCTGTTTGCACTTCTCCCCATTATTAAGGGCGTTTTGATGCTATAGATACACACCATTCACACCCAGATTGTTCTAACTATGATAGGGCTGGACATTCACATTGAGAACTCCATTTGCCATGATAATCTTGACAACTCCTATGATGACTCCTGGCAAAGTTTGTCAGAATCAACGTGAAGTTTTAAGGCTTGCAGGGCAATTGGTGCCTTGCAGGAAATCTGACACAAGGAAAATTTCTCCCACAGCTTCATTCAGATATCTCTATGAAGGTGAACGGACAAAAACAGTACTATCCTTGCTCAATATAAAACTTGGAAGTACAACATATACATATTCTGTTAAATATACATATTCTGTTACATGTTTCTGTTGTAGCATTACTTGCATTTTCTCATGTAAAGGATTGACAGAGCGACTGCTGAAGACTGTCATGATGAAAAGATTTTTCTGTACAATATGGTTTTCTTCATGTTTTTTTTTTCTCTTCTTGTGTTACTGTCTCATATCATTATGTTGTAGTGTACTGGATTAGCCTGCACTTGACAGGCCGACAAAACACTAAGATTTCAGATCGTTCGTAATAATGTACTCAATACGCACATGGTCATGACGGCCACAGTTCCTACAAATAAAGAATAAATGTAAAATAATAATCACAACATCACAAGCTCCACTACATAAAAGCCTTAGATCACGATTATTACAAATATACACCATTCCTATTGCTGGTCATTTATCCTGACTGTGAATAAGATTCATATAAATGACAGACTACTCATTCATTAATGAATACATAAAGGAAAGTGATACTTAATTAAATATCCGAAATAACCTTTGGATACTATATCATCTGAAATCTGAATCGTACGAATGGATCGAAGGGCTCTTAAGAATAGCTGTGCTTTCTCATAAGAAGCAGGCGAGTGTTCTTCCATCACATTAAGCATTGATGAATAAAACGAGTGAGAAGACTTTCAGTCGCGGCGAAGAAAAGGCAAAAATAAATAAATAAATAAATCAATAAAAAATAAAATAAATAAAACCCATGGTTGCTTCCCTGCTTAATACTATTCGCACTATTTAGTCTTACACAGTTTCAAACACCATTCATGCACCAAAAAACAGCGCGGTCGCTAAGCTGGAATAAACACATGCTTATCTAGCGTACCTTTGACCAGCACGGTCTTCCTCTCGTGGAAGTGAGGAAGAGGGTCTTCTTGCTTATGATTACGGAGACACTGTGATGCCCATCCTTTTCTATAAATCTGAAAAATGTTCTGGAAAAAAATATTTATTTATTTATTTTTTTTAAAGAATATTGTTTCTTTTTTTCTTCCAAAAGTGTTTATTAGCCTGACATACTGAGTAACTGTTAATTTACTACTCTGAAATCTGCAAACGCTGCAGTTTTTTTTCGGATGGTTGCAAAAGGCTTTTGAAAGCCTGTCACGCACTAGCATGTCAGAAACAGCATGTGACAATAACTGTAAAAAAATAGTGCCAGAGATGCAGCGGTAATCTGAAATGGATAAAATTCATGCTACACTGCGCTTTTCCGCAACACACAAATTGAAAATAGACCATCAGTGATACGAATATTATGGAAAGATCACATGACCAAAACAGCAATAAAAACAAATTTCTTGATACTATGTCTCATTCCCCCCCTTGTTTTTTTGTTTTTGTCCCCCCCACTGGATCCCACACTTCAATGAGAACTAACTGAACCAAGATATGGCACCAAATATGAGAGCACAGCTCAGTGATACTGGCAGTAAACAGTGCCAGAGAGACTGAGCAGTACGCTGTCACAAGCAGTAGTCAGGTATCAATGACATTAAAGCTGAAGATGAGTACACAAACAAGGAAGGTGCCCCATTTACCCCTCACACTGAGTGAGCTTTCATCTCCTGGCTCTGAGCCGGCAACTAGAACCCAGCCGACGTCAGCACCTGTCTGGAGCGATCTTCAGCTGGCCGGGCAAACTTTGAACATTACCCCGCTACTACCAACGTCTACCAGCACATGCTAGTGTGAAACAACTTTTTGCCCCCCATGTCTGAGAAAACAAAATAAAAAAAAACCCTTTTTTAATAAACAAAGAGTGGTGCGACCAACTACACCAAGAACACTTCAGTGGCCAATCCTTTGACAGCCCCTTCACGGAGTGACCCTGGGTGTTGTCCACAAATGCCATTCAACACAGGGTGAACTGGACAAAGCTTTGTCACTAGATAAAAACGCACCCACACAGTGGTGTCTTTTGAGTCTTTAATCTCTGCCAGTCGGAACAACACTTAACACATGAGCAACGCACTCAGCCTGTCGCAAAATGGGGGATTGCTGGGAGGGGTAGCTATTCAGAGGGGGGGTGGGGTGATGGTGGGGGGGGGGGGGGGGGGGGGGGTGTAGCTATTCATAAAAACTGGAATGTGACTACAGCAACTTAAACAAAAACAACAAGAACAACAGGAACGCCGACAACAGCAACAGCAACAATAATTGCTACAGTGTGTCAAATCATTCCGTTCGCGTTCGACGCGCATTCCTTCTCCCCCCCACTCCATCTCCATTTTCACTCACTCCGTATTCCCTCTTGGAATGGGCCAAGGTCATCTCCTCTTCTGTGAATCAGAAAATATGCTGCATTTTTTTCCAACCTCTGCCCCAAGATGCTTACAATGCACGTCAGGTTAGCGAGAAGTTCATTCAGAGCCGAAGGACAATGCGCTAATATAATTTGGAACCATCTGGAAGTTGTATCTTAAGCTTGGTGTGGAAATAGAAAACCAATAAATAAATAAATGAGGGAAAAGAGAAAAAACATATTGAGTTTCTGCTATACTGTAAAGATAATAACACTAGAAAAGCCATACTTTCAAGTGTCTTTGGCTTTCCATTCTTGCCTGGATTAGCACCAACATTTGCAACTAACATCATTCAGACTCTCGGGGCACAGGGCACTTAACTGGTTCAATGTTTCAACAGAGAAGAACAATTAATAGGAAATCCACAAAAGACATGAAGACATATCTTTCTGTCAAACTGTGCTCCTCCCACAGGGAAGAGGATCAGGCTTCAAAACAATTGACCGGCCTGACGGTCTACCTAAGTGGAGCCAAAAGCATCTGGATCTCGCCACAGAAACATCTGGAAGCCTGTCTCCAGTGCCACACGGTCATCCGGGAGCGAGCCCATATGTCCACAAATGCGACGGCTCAAACAAGTGTGGGCAACGGGGAATGCAGGAACGCCCAAATGAGGAGGGGGAGAAAGAAAACGATAGAGAGATAGAGGGAGAGAGATCGGGGACACAGGCAGAGGAAGGAAAAAAAAAAATGTGTGCGAGCGTGTGCACGTGTGTGTGTGTGTGTGTGTGTTTGGCCAGCTCCTTGGATAGGAGGGAGGGTAAACTGGGCGGAATGGGGATGCCTATGGACAGACTCCGCATCTGGGACCTCCACTCAAGGTAAACAATATTCAGGGAGCCATCTGGCAGGGAGCAGAGGAGGTGGGGACAGGAGGGGAGGGGAGGGGAGGGGAGGGGAGGGGAGGGGAGGGGGAGCACCGGAGAAGGGTGGGGGGGGGGGGGGTCTAACACAAGCATATGGAAAAGCAGATTTTTCCTCTCCCTGCAGCGGTCAGAGGAGGCAAATGTCGACGGCCACGCTTGACTGTGTGGCGTTCAGCTCCACCACCTGGTTCTCCTAGCTCAGCCACCGAATATGAGCAGCAGTGGCAGTGTGGAGCCAGTCCCCAGGGCAGGCTAAACAAGCCAGAATCTTCCCAGCAATCCCTCTTTCATGGGTTAGCACAAGCGCCGGACGGAAAGGCGCTTGCTATTCGGATTTGAACAAACAATATTTAAAACCAACGTGTTCCAAACAGGCAGAGTAAATTACTAGACAGTGGTTTTTGGTATGTGAGAAATTGTCATAGTAGATGATGAGCGTTGTACATGTATGTGTATATGATAACATTGAGGTCTTAAAGGGGGAGGTTCACTATTACGTTGACATACGAGTCTATCTGAACAGTTACACTCTTGTACTGAAGTAACCTAAATGACATACTGTTGTTGTCGTTTTTGTTTTACATTCAGTATTTCACATTCTACGTTTTATTTTAACATGCCAATCTCCATCTTTTGCTGCTGTTGTTGACATTTTGATCCTAGTGGTGTACTGATACAATGCTTTGGGGGGGGGGGGGGGGTAACTGAGGTGAAATGTTTACACCTTACCATCTTTACATCTGGGCTTAAAGACTTCATCCTGCCTCCTATGATGTGAACCACACTACACATTAAATGCAAGACTTTGACTTGGCGTATTTATTAATGAATAAATTAGTGGAAATATTAATGTGGACTTTCATCGTTGACCAATCCTCCAGGTATTAAGAGCAGGGTATATCTTTTCAGTGTATTTCATTTCATTAAATAAATAGAGCGACTGAGTGGGAACTGTTTTAAAGCACTGGTACACAGCCATAACAGATTCCTAACGAGTCCACATGTCAAAAAATGCAAAAACTAAATACGAACATGCTGAAGCAACATTCCTCTCCATTTTTTTCTTTTTTTTGTCCCCCCCCCCCCCCCCCCCCCCTCTCATGCTGAAAACAGTGAGCAGTCATGAGGAAGGTTAAGCAATACCAAATGTCTTATTAATTTGTTAATTTGTTGTGACCACAGGGCATAAAAACCCTGCTTTATCGCCATCTGAGGCCAACAGTACACAGCATCTTGATTTAAACACACACACACACACACACACACACTCTTTCACTCTCTCTCACACACTAACAAACTCTCTTTCTCTCTCTCTCTCTCTCTCTCTCTCTCACACACACACACACAGCAATGTTTATATTACTCATTGCTCGCCTGTCTGGGTTTGGCCTTTGTTGAGGACAAGTAACATGCAACCCTACACTCAGAAAGCTTTACAGTAATTCCAACCTGCTGCAGTGCAGCAGTCCACCAGTGAAAGGTACAGGAACCTTGATGGTTCAATCAGGGGAGCCAACATTTTCAGGGACGAAACCTTACAAATGTCAATCTATTCAGCATCATCTTCCCATCCTTGGTGAAGGAGGAGGAGGAGGAGGGGGGTGCATTTGTGTTTACGAAGCCTTGAAAACAACAACAAGAACAACAACAAAAACTTCAGGATGGAACTAGCTTAGCTGAGACACGAAAACAAAAAGCAAAGCCGATACCATTAAAATGAGATAATCACTTCAGTTAAAAAAAAAAAAGAAAAAAATCTGTCTATAGACAGACAGAAAATTGACTTTGAGTGGTACGCTAAACAAAACGAAAAAGGTAAAAAGCTTTTGAACAGTTAATAGACCGAAAGTTGTGGAGATTTTAAACCTTTGGAGGAAAATTCATCCTTTTTTTCCCCCCCCGAGATGCTAAAAGAATTAAAGGTTACTCAAACAGATCCTCTACATGATGTACACAAAAAGAGATCTGTTAACATCTTCTGGTTCTGATGACTTCATTTCTAACTAAAAAATGAGTACTTAATGAGGACTTCATGAATGACTTTGCAAGGTGTGAAGATGATGAGCGTCCACTGGACTTCCACACAGTCTAAGAAAAGTCTTTCACAACCTAGATATAATGGTGTTGGAAAAAAAAAAAGAAAGAAAGAGAGAAAGAAAGATAGAAAAAAAAAACCACATTCTTAGTCCTACTATAAATGTTAATGCTGATTGTATGCTGAAGCAACAAGTATTTCAAAGGTCATCAAGAAAGTTCCTTTGCTAGAACTTGGAACTAAAAGAAATATTGAAGCTTTTTGGAGGGAAAAAAAAAAGAAACAAGAGAGAGATTTACCATGCAAATCAAATATACGTGGTATGAAGAGTAATTTGCAATGAGGCTAAAGGTTCCGACTGACTAATGTGGAGCATTGGTGGAAGATGTTAAAGTAAAGGTGCTTTCCAGCTCCTTCCAAAGAATATCTACACTGCATTTCTTCAGTCTTAAAAAGAAAAAATCAAATGTATGCCTCACAAAAGATTTGTTTATTTCTTCCATGGAGCAAAACAGGAAGAAAATTAGAAAAGAAAATTCTTTAAAGGAAGAAAATCCCAAATCTCTCGCCTCAGCATTGTTCGTGTGGTTTCAGAGGACATAATTATATAAAGATACGGAGTAAAAATTAAAAAAAAGTGGGGTAAAGAAAAAGGGAAAAAAAAAAAAAAAAACTCACTAAGATGTACTGAAAAAAAAAAAAAATCAATAATGAAAAATAATGGCCAAAATGCTCTACAACGGAAAGCACTGATGTCTATTCAGAGGAAAAACATTTTAATTTCCTCAAACAAAGACCTCCCAGCTGGGTTTCAAGCACAAGTCTGGCTGCCTGAGGTCAAGTCTTCTTTTACTGGGACTCTGGTACTTGAGCTGAAGGTCTTGGTGGTGAGAGATCACGGTTAATAGAATTTCTTTCTTTTCCGCGCTGCTGTTGTGCAAAACTATTATGGATTCTGAAAAATTCTTGCTGGGTCTCTTTTGTGTTGGGAGTCTATGGGGGGAAAGGAGAGAATACAACAGCAGACTCTACCTTAAAAAAAAAAAAAAAAAAAAAGGGAGGGAAAAAAAAAAAAACCAAAACAAAAAAAAACCACACACCCTGGCCTTCAAGCAGAAATGCAATTTCACTAGTGCCGGTCTACTTCCCGGTAACAATGACCACCATACACCGTCTATCCCTCGTTTACATAGCTGGCTAGGAACAATCCTGAGGCGGAATGGGCAACAGGTAAATTAATGAGCTGAACGAGGTGGACATTGGCTGAGGGTTTGTGGCCGTTTTCATCTCCTTTGCTCTGACCGTGGCGACGACCACTGCCGCCGCCACCGACGACTCTCGCTTGGTCCCTCGCTAGAGCCGAGCCGTTAGACGGGAGAGGTTTAGCGCTCCTGGCGTTTTCCTCTGGTTTTTTTCCTTTTGTTTCTTCAAAGACTGTGCCACTGGGCTAATGTGAACAGCTTGTAAATCCCTCTTAAGAACTGAATTAATGGTAAGAAGAGCAAGAGTCGCTCTAGAATGAAAAACCTTCCACATGCAGATTTATATAGACGAATAGGCATTCAGACTGTGGTCAAGGTTAGGACGAGACAAATGGGGTGTCTGATTGGATGATGGTCCACGCAGCCCCTCAGGCATTTGTTGAATACATTTCAGAATGAAAAACACACACACACACACACACAAAGGAATACTGTAGTGCTAATCCATGCATTTACAGTGTACTATTATATATAATTTTACAATCAAGTAGAAGACATCAGTGAGTGGCTTTAATGGAAGTTTAAATGTCACTTTTTCATCAATTATCACTAACACAGCAATGTCACAGTGTGCTAAATCTAATGACTTAATAATGCAAAATAATTAAAAGAGGAAAAAAAACCAAAAAAAAAAAACAGAGAGGGACAAGCCTAGAAAGGCAAGGCATCCTGAGAACCGAGCGAATATTAAGATTGAAGCAGGTCTGTGAGAGAACCTCTTGTAGTGAAAACTTTCAGTGTGTCCATGTGTAAGTATTAGAGTAGGGTATGTGTGTAGGAGTGTGAGCGTGTTTCGGTAAGGGGCTGCGGTGCTGGTGTGCGCGGTGATAAAAGTGCAGATAAAACTCCAGGGCCTTGCTACAGCTGTGAGGCTCAGTCGGGACGGGATGCGTAATCCCACAAGCGCAGAGCGGGAGTTGCTCCCAAAGGTTGGGAGACAGGAGGAGGAGCAGGAGAGGGCGCAGCATCGGGGAGCATCTAGGGCTCCTGCACGACTCCACGCGCAGCTGCTCGCGTTCTTCAGGGAACGTCGCTGAAGCGCCTAATGACATTAATGAACTCGACCATGCGGCAGTAACGGAATTGGAGCGTCGCTCCTGCCGAGCCAAAATAAAAAAAAAAAAAGGAAAAAAAAAGGAAAAAAAAAGGGGGGGGGGGGTGGTTGGGGCACTACCGCGGGAGACCCGGAGAGCCGACAGGACGATGCAAGACCAGCCAGGCTGGGTTGAAGTGCACAAGCATTCACAAGCATGCTGAAATAGAGGCCTACACACTCCATTGTATCAGATAAAAATCATATCAACAGCTAGGAACTATACTCACGACACACAAGGAAACGTGAGCTATTAGCTAGAATGCGTTGTCTTGAAATTCGGTTTTGTTCCAACCAGAAAAGCAGATGTTAAACGGCCATCGGAGCAAAGCGCAAACACCTGTATTATGCAGCTAATAATGATAATATAAATCATTAAGCCGGGGGTGTCGGCGTAGGATGTTCTAGGACTTGCTGTGATATTCACACAGTGACCTTGTAATGAAAGCATGGAAAGACAAGCCATGCGACAACGCGGCCTTTGCACGGTGCAGGCTTTTGAAATAAAATTGATTTTTTTTTTTTTTTGTTCTTCTTCTTCTTCTTTCTCCCCTCACATAGCACGACATACTATCTCTGTCAAAAAACCCTGCAAACGGACCTGGTGGATTTCCATGCCATTCATAAAAACGGGCCCTGTGCTTATGCCGTTGCATATTCCTACCGTTAAAATAATAAAGTGGTCACAGAGATTATTATGACTCTGATCACTGAAGGTCAAACCAACCGAAGATCAGGAATGAAATGCATTATGCAGCTGATAAGAGTGAATACCCAGAGTAGAAAGCCGTTTAACCGCAATCCGAGTGAGTGTGCACTCAATCAAGTGCCGAACCAGTTTAAACGTGCATGAGAAAACGTGTGCATTGTTAAGCACTGGGAGCAGTGAGAAACGTGATCATGGGTAATGGCACTCACTCATTCAGTCACTCACTCACTCATTCAGTCACTCACTCATTCATTTTCTAATCTGGTTATCCTAATTAAGGTCGCAGGGGTTGTTGGAGCCCATCCCGGCGCTCATTGGGCGAAAGGCAGGGGAACACCCTGGACAGGTCGCCAGTCCTTCGCAGGGCAGACACACACACATTCACGCACACATACACACCTAGGGGCAATTTAGTATCTCCCATTCGCCTGACTTACATGTCTTTGGACTTTGGGAGGAAACCCACGCAAACACAGGGAGAACATGCAAACTCCACACAGAAAGGACCCTGGGCCTTCTTGCTGTGAGGTCGACAGCGCTACCCACTGCGCCACCGTGCCACCTGGGTAACGGCAATCAGCGCTAATCCTGACACACAAACACATTTGCACTTTTTTCAGAACCTCACGAGTGTCAGTGTAGCGGGCTACCATGTAGTATCGGACTCTTCTCCCAATGCAGAAACGTGTTGGTCTCTCCAGTGTTCAAAGGCCACACAAATCTCCTCTTTCCCTCACAGTCAGCGGCCTTGGCTGACGCATCAACGATTCATCTTTCTCCAACAGACTGTACACACCTTTGCAAGCTCCCGACACAAGATTCCAGCGCGGCTCTGGTCGACCGAACCCAAAGCTGCTGTTTAAATGAACTTAAGGGAAAACTGTCCTTCAAATGAAAAACCACACATGGAACGTTCCTGGTCTGCTCTTCAACATCGCCATCTCTACGGTTCACTCATAATATGACCAGCTTACAGTGATTCAGTCTAAGAATGTCAACAACCAATGACAGCCCTGCACGCGACACTTATGTAGTATTTTTGTACTATTCACTTAAATGTCTCAGGTCATCAGCTTCATTTAAGCATAACCATTACTGGTGACTCCCCAAACAAGAGTGTAACTACAGATCAGGTAAATCAGTGACGGAGGATGAAGAGTCAGTGCCACCAGGGGGAGCCAGTGTGCTGCAGTAAGAGGCTGAATGGCGAGTGTGACTTTATGGAGGGTTTTTTTTTTTTTTTTTAAAGAGAAAATAAGAGACTGGATCGATAGTTCCCGCGCAAAGTCATCACAGAAATAATACGAGTCATTTCTGGGAACTTTACATTCAAGAAGAAGATCCAATATTCAAGGCAACATATTGCCTGGTTTTCTTTAGCATACACGGTCACGGCTGAGAGAAAAAGAAAAAAAAAAATCATTAAGCTGTTCAACTGGTCTTTGTGGGGAGAGGAAAGAGGGAAAAAAGAGAAAAAAAGAAGAAGAAGAAGAAGAAGAAGAAAAAAAAGAAGATAACAGCAGTGGACTCGGAATGGTTGTATCACTGTGGACGGGCATTACCTGAGGTTGTCTTAACAGAGTGTTTCTGGAGAAAGTCAAGCGTCTGGGCCAGGGCCTTCTTATTGCAATGTGTGGACAGCTCCTCGTTACATACGAAACACCTAGCATACAGAGAGGGGGAGAGAGAGAGAGAGAAAATAAAACAAGAGGGTCAAAACACGGTTACTTCTTTAAAGGAGCAAATGAAAGAAGGTGCGTCAGGTGTCTTAACCAAAACAATTTCATGACCAAGAGACCCTTGAAAAGGCTGAGGCTGAAACTGACTGCCATAACCCTGAAATGAATAAATACGTATGGAAACTGAAAAGACGGCACAAATCGCACTTTAAACAGCAGGAGAGGACCAGGTAAAGCTCTCCAGACAAAAACTAAGCTGAGAGGAAACCTGTTTTCTCTTATCTTACACACGTTTTCTGCTGTGTGGGTTTGTGGGTTGGGTTTCTTACCAGGCCTTCCATGTGCTAAGACTGATGGTGATGCAGTGAGATTCAGAATGATGAGCCTGTTGATGCTTGGTTAAGTGCTGGCTTTCTGATTGGTTACAACCCTGAAACAGAAAATAATAAAAATCAGTCTACGCCATATATGGATCCCTGGCACGTGCTAGCACAATAGAATGCCCTGAAACACATTTCCCCCTATCTGTTTAACCTCTAAAACATTCATTTTAGACTGTGTAAACACTTTAGAGTGTAGAAGAAAGTAAGTAAAACTTCACAAACCACACTGGTTGTTTTCAGTAGTTTTTTTTTTTAGAGTTACTTCTCTAACCTGAAAACCACATTTGAGGCACACGAGGATATCATGAGCACCAACAGGTTCTCCCTCAAACATGTTCCTCTCCCGCAGGCACTCGGAGCACACAGACCAAAGACTGCCCGTCACGGCTTTCTTCACGGAGTTCAGGTCCACCGCCTTACTCACGTGCTGACACGTCAAGCCTAACAATACGGGTAAAATCGCCTTTTTACTACATGAGGTTTAATTTTCATGGTTAATGCTTACTTATTACTTTCCTTGCATAGATGGTCAAAGACCAGTGTTCAGAACACAGGCTAAGTGTTATATGCAAAGTAACAACTTTCATATTCCGTTATGTTCCTTGGGTCATGCCTGGGAAAAAACGTTGATTGTTTAAAATTTTCTTACCGCCAACCTCATCCGATGACTCCTCATCCCGAGGTTTTTTCGGCTTGTTAGACCGCTTTGTCATATCGGCGGCTTTTAAAGAAAATGGATCTTTCAGCCGCATCTGGATCTATAGAGAGACATCGCTTATGGATCCATATCTTCAGAAAACAGACTGACACAACACTCCCCAAGCTACCACATAACTGCATTCAGGATCCGTCAACTTCTAGACCTCAAAAGATATCATATGTTGACTTAAAGCAGGGATATATATCTATATCGGTATTTGGTACTTAAAAATCATTGCAAGCTACCGAAAAGAAGAAGAAGAAGAGCAAGGAAAAGAAGAAGAAAAACAATGTACAACTATAATTGGTACAGGAGCTCTGTAAAACTGTAATCAGTGTGCATATTAGTAGGCAATTTGTATGATACAGAAAAAATTTTGCGAACCTACGCTACACGATATTCAAACACGTCTCTGATACCTGCCAGGAGGATAGTGTGCTCCTTCAACGTCCTAAATGAAAGTCGCTTCAGTGTAGTCACTCACAAATTCACTGGTCAAACCTCAGACCTCTACTTGTCTTAAAAAATCGAATTATACAATACGAAACTGGGAATTATATGAGTCATCTAACCTACGACTAGCTCAGTTTATTTCCGTCATTCAATTCATATTAAGTAGTACATTGCACCAGCCTACCCATTCCAACCTGTAATAGCTGTTTAAGGTTACTCCTGTTCCGTATTAGCAATAAGCTAGCAATAGCTACAGGCCTTGAACCAAGCAGCAAAAGAATACAACGCGTAGGAATACACACACCTATATCTATACTTTTAATCACCCAGCCAGACTCCGCATTGTGTTTTATGTTTAAAGTTTTAGAATGGAATACAACTTGAGCCAAAATATTAACTTTTCAACTTCTGTAGTGAGCTCGCATCAGCAACACTGGTAGCCAGGCAGCTTTCAGATTCTTCTGCTAAGTTGAGCAGCTAGCCAACGGAAACATATGATCAATACATACTCTCCAGTGTCTTTAAGTTTTGCTAGCACGCCATATAAAACTTCAAATTGTTTGTGTAAATGCTGAAAAAACAGTGGACCTCTAATCAAGAGCAATATGGGCTTTAAATGTTCTTAAAAAATAGGGCTTCGACTCACCTCGTTGCTATTGCCCTTCTCTCCAGGCTAGCTAACTAGCTAACGAGAACTATCGAGTAAGGAGCGAGCTTAAGAACACTAAGTTATTTCTTTACCTTTAGAGGGCTTTGATAGTCAATGCTAAAATCGTGCGCCTTAGCTACAGTTATGTAGCAAATAATACTAGCGACCGGTTCGCACTTTCAGTGACACATTTTGACAGCATAGTTGGCTGCATTTCGATAACATTCTAAACCAAAAATTGTCACATGCTGAAGTAGCCGAAGTCAACAGATGACGCACTACGGAAGCCCATCTAGGTTAGAAGTGCTTGACAGGTCATTATCATTGTAACAAGGATACTATGATCTATTTTATGACAGTTACGACTGAATAACGGACTTTACACTTGGCTGCGCTATTTAAGTAGTTAAAATTTAAGAAGGATAGTTCAACAGAGTGCCACATTTGGATTGAGTACAGAATAAAGAGGATATCAATATATATATAAATATACAGTTACAATGAATACCTGCAACCTGTGTCAGGACCTAGTGTCTTTTATCGTCTCACAATGCATTTTTAATAGAAAAGAGTTTGTTTTAAATAGGCAGGACTAAATTTTAATGTTGTAGTATTGGACCACGACATGATCCGTAGTTTGTGCATGCGCACAGCACAAGACAGCACACTGGTCAGTCGTCCTCAAGTGCTAGTCGCTAATCAGGAGTGCAAGATCGGAAAGTTGACTGTCGATTTCACCCTCTTATGTCATTTAGCACTCTAGTTTAAGTCTGTCGCTGTATTACTACCGTATTGTTTCACATTCAAACTATTCAGAGATGGCTGTAAATCGTTGTTCGATGGTAACGAGAATTATTCAACGTGTTTTTATAACCCAAAATGTAACTCCAGTAGCCTGCGGTACGAGAACATTATCTTCCTACTCTGTGGGGATACGCTCTCGATGTTTACAGTGTGAGTGATGACCTCCCTGTTACTCTTAACTGTATTTTACCTTAAAAATACTGTTTGTAAAAACCGATATGACTGTTCTTGGACAAACTGAGCGATTCGTGATGCGTTGGCATTACTCAAAGTTTGAGAAATCCCGTTGTACGAACTTCCTTAACGGTCATTGACAGCCAACAGGAGGCAGACATGGCAGTGCAGCAGAAATGAGTGTTATGCGAATAATGTGACCTTTTGTTTCTTTCCTTTTTTTTGGGAGGAAATATGTGATACCCCTAAACTGCGTCTTAGCTAAGGCGCGCAGTCTCCTTTTATTGTTCAGGCGTACTAATATTCTTTCAGATTTTTCATCTTTCAGATACGACTATCTGTCGCACTTTGTCCCGGAATTTCTGCGACTCCAACCAAAATGACATGTCGTATCAGCGACTAAAGAAAATGCTTGCAACAGACGAGGTTGTAGTTATTGATGTACGGGAACCATGGGAACTTCGGGAGTATGGCAGCATTCCAGGCTCAGTGAACGTCCCCCGTGAGTATCCTTTCCCCATTCACAAACAGACTTACGTTTTACTATCATTAAAGTAATAGTCCTTTACGTTTAAAGAATTATTATTGTGCGTAGTTGCTGCGCCATTCACAAGACTGTGTCACCATTCTTTGTCTCTCACTCTTTTCACTTGAAGTGGGGCAACTAAATGTTGCTCTCCAGCTAAACCCAGAGGAGTTCAAAGAAAGATATGGTGGAGACATGCCCTCTCATACAGAAAGTGTCGTTTTTACCTGTCTTGCGGGAGTAAGAAGCAAAACTGCCGTGGACACAGCTGTCTCCTTAGGATATTCCAAGTGAGAAACTCAACATGACCACTCACTTAAATAGTTCTGTTTCACAAAAGACACCTAGAACATTTCAATGTAAACGACTGCCACTCTTTTGTTGTGGCAATAGACAAGGTTGAGATAAGAACCTTTCAAGTGCAGGGGAGTATCAGAACCGTGCAACGTTTCGAAAGACTTTTTTTCTGCAGCACATCTAATGATCAGTAATTATCCTGACTTGTCATTGTAATTGTAATTACTAATTTAAAATGTATTATTTATTTAGATTTAATCGTAGTATTGGGGCATGGAAGCTCACTCAAGGTTATCAGATTTGTTTAGCAGACATCTCTGCTTTTTATAGCTGGTTATCCTCATAATACCTTGTGAAATATTTATGATCTTAGATATTTATAGTTGTGACAGTGGAGCCATGACTCATAACATTCCTTTTAAGAAAGGGTTAAAATGAGAAGGTAGCAGGATATAATGACTATCATCAGTTCAGATCTAAGTCAAAAGAATTCCTAATGATGTTGAATGAATTGCAACTCTTGTCTGTTCTTGGTACTCAAGGTTAGCTGAGGAATTTTGATGTTCTCTTTCACAACCTATCTGACATCAACCCTTTAGCATTCAGAGTTTGTAAATGAAATATAAATTAACTTGAAATAGTTTATCCGTGTCCTTTGTAAGCACACGGTTTGGGAAAGAAACACTTGACTGTATTCATTTCCAATTTTACCCTACATTACAGTGTGTGTTTGGTCTCTGATCATTTTTTTTTCTTGACTTACTCTCTTTAGTGTTCATCACTACGCAGGTGGATGGCAAGACTGGGCAAAACATGAAATACTGCAGACCAAAGACTAAAATCTCTCAGTAAATGCAAAAAAGCACTCCGCCATAGGAATTACCTCATTTATCTCAGCCTGCCTCATAAATGATGATGATGATGATGATGATGATGGAACCAAACATTGGAGACAGAGAAATTGTTGGTGGCGTGAGGTGAATGTTTCACAATTTGCAGTTCTGTTCTGAGGTGTTTGCAAGAGATGTGAATAACCCTATAATTCTGAAGTGGAACCATTATGGGGTTATTTCGAGATGCATCTTTCAAAGTATATGCAAGCAATATACAATTCTATGTAGATGAACACTGTATTTTTATCTGCTGCTAATCTGCAGCTTTTGAAAATCTGTATTGCATTATAGTATTGTGCTCCTATTTAAATGCAATTTATTATAACATGCCTGCTCTGAGAAATGGTATTTCAGTTGACACTCCAAATATTCAACTTGTTGTGAGTGGCTGTTGGGGAAAATGAGACATGGATGTAAATGACTTATACTGAACCCCCCCATCTCCCCAACTGTACCTCATATTTCACAGTGACAGAACCTCCATGCCTCCTTGTATAGTTGTCTGAACGGGATACGCAGTCTTTTGTATTCTCTCGAATAAAGTGTCAAACCCTTTAATGAAATGTTTTCTTCATATGTCATTCTCATAATTTAAGGACAGTTATGTGATAATGTATTACACATTATTTCATTATGTCCTATATTAACACTTAGCATGTTATATCAGGGAAATTTATACTTACTGGACATGTCAAGACAACATATTTATTTAATGATAAGACGAATCATAATAATAATAATAATGATAATAATAATAATGCTAATTTGTCATTAATGAAAGAAAGAATGTCATTAAAGAAAGAATTGAATATGTGCGTAGTTCAAGTTTCTTGAAGCAAGATTGTTTGGAGTTGTCAACTGCACAAAATATTTTTAAAATATTTGTTAATGATTAGTTGGAAACTAACTACCACGTGGCTAACTTGTACTTTATTAATGATTAGGTGGAAACTAACTACCACATGGTAAACTTGTACTGTCATAAGCGTGCACTGGAAGTTTGTAAGTCATCATTTTAATAAATAATAAATAACTTTTATTTTTCAGTAACTCAGTAGGTGAATAACAGAGTACAGTGTCCACAGGATTTGAACTGTACTGTTTGCAGTGCCCTGATAAAGCAACCACCGTAATAACGTGGGCATTTGTTCTCACTCGATCTCAAGTTTGTCACTTCATATACCAAGGGTTCTAGAAAGTTCCAGTGTCAAGTTGTAATGAATGAAACTTAGGGGCCATGCATGCTGGCCCATGTTAGATGGTCATAAAAAGAATCCTTGAAGTGCCCCTGCCTGATGATTCATTGTCTTTTTGACATCTGAGAGGGATCAGACATGTCCCTGCAATTAATAACTACAGTTCGCACACCATATCAACAACTATATCAGCAACCATGCATTGTAAGGACTTCAGATGAAACAAATCACAAACGTCACAGCATCAACTTGTGGTGACTACAACAAAGGCAAGATTGCGGTAAACTGAAAGGAAAATTCTGTAGCTCAGTATGACCACAGTGCATCTAATTCCGTGTGTCTACTACAGAAATAAGCAATGTACTGTAATTTAATGAGATTATGTGAGGGCCAGCATTGGCGAGCGAAATGTCGGCAAATGGCAGTTAGTCAGTGATCACATCTCTGAGAGATGTAAGCCCTGCCCACCTCCCACATCCCTGACAAATCTGAGATAATTGGAAAGAATCTTGCCAGACAGATCTGGGCAATCAGTCAAAGTCACACGGGCCCGAGCAATGTTATAACGTTGTGAGGGGAGGAAAACAGAACTGATTAGCAAAATCTGTCACAGACTGAACAAATGAACAACACACAGAGTTTAGATCAAGTTTTGACAATATAAATACTCAATGAGCACTAAAAGAGAATAAAAATATGTTTTTAGCACTTGTATTCTGCTCTCAGTAATTCATTTTTCAGTTTAGTTGTCTCCGTCAAATTCAGCTTTGTGGAAATGTTGTGGCCTGTGAGCTGAATGACCATTCAATGATATTGAACTATTAAACATCTTAATTAATTGTATATGTGTCAAAAACCTCTGTTTTTAATTAAATGTAAAAGTATTACGTGCACCATACCACAAAATCTGACATTATCCAATGAATCATTATCAGTCCTCAGTCTTCAGTTCAAAGTTTTGTATTGTCAAAGTTATTAACACATATTGTTGACATTTAACATGTCAATGCAGCTTTGAGTCTCAACTGCAGGTTCTGTCCATTAGAAAGCAGAATGATTTTGTAATGACTTTTCTATTCTTTATCATTGACTCAGATCTAAGGAATCTTTTGAGTTTTAATTGTGAACAACTCCTGGTAAACAAGACATAATCTCACTCATGTCCCTGAACCACCTCAAGCGTAAACTGCAGACAAGACCCTCATGATGTAACTAGCCCAGGCATTACTACTAATATTATCATTATTATTATTATTAATATCATCAGATTACCTCCTCTTTTGTGTATACCCGGGCCTAGATTAATGACTGTTTATGTCAGATCACACACAGGGCTCAAGCTCTGCGCCATGTGCTGGCGGAGAGCCGCTGCATGGCCTGCCCTACATTCAATTAAATCTCTCTCATATCACAACACATCACATCAGGACTGCACCTACTGCCAAATGCGAGGCCCCTGCTGCCGCACAATTTTTCACCCTATCCATCTCCTCACAGGGCCTCGGCAGATGTCTGCGTGGCAGGTTGGACTCTCTGTGGTATGAAGGTTCAACATTCCTCAAGAACTGGCTCACGCATTTGGGCCGGGTATAAGAAGAAGAAGAAGCGCAGGAGCTGGGCGAAAGAGCACAGAGTGCCTGCAAGAGGAACCTGGTCAAGAAGCTAAAAAAAAAAAAAAAGTGGCCGCGTGCTGACTGCGAAACGTAAACCGATCGCTTGCCATCATGAGTAGAAGCCCGGAAAGGATTTCATCTTACCGCCGCCATTTTGAAGACTGCAGCTCCTCGTCTCTCCAGGTGAGGGTCTCCAGCCCCTCACCTGTCAGACGGACCGCCCGCCATCGCTCTGCCAGCTACACCCGCAGTGCTGCGGCCAGCAGTATGGCTGTGGGACGAAGGACCGTGTCCACCTCGCGCAGGCCATTTATGGCTGGGTAAGCAACACCCAACATCAGATACAATGAGTTAGTGCATCTAATAGGTGTGAAGACTATATGGGCAGGTGTAAGATTAACTGTCCTCTAAACACAGAGATACATCTATAGCCTACATATCTACTCTGTTTTATTAATCATTTTTGTGTTGCAAAGGTCTCTTTTAAAGAAGGTGTAGACAGAACACCACAACACCATGCTAATCTCTATAAAACAAAGTTTGTTTTTACAGAGCCGCTTAGAAAAACGTTTATTCATCCTTCACATTAATAACGGTTCAATACATCAATAACTCTTCACTGTGAAGAATGAGGTGCCGCGGCTTTTTCATAGGATACCAACTTATAGATACAAAAATAATTTGATACCAGTAGTACTTTTAATTTAAATGGGTAAATGCATATGAAGTAATTTTAACTTTCATGGTTTTAGTCGACCATTTGATGTGAAATCTGTATTTACACGAATGACACAAAATTATGAATCGACTGGTTTAAAATATAATAGGCCTACATTTTAAGAATGCAGAGTGAATCATATAACAGACCAATCTAGACATCAATATCTAATTAATAAAATAAAAATCGAAACTGATAGTGTCGTACTGCTGCATTTATGTGACACTTCGAACGGAAGAAAGACAATTTGCGCCTCTGCAAAGCAAAACTGGTCATTTCTAAGATGTCACCAGACCCCTTTCACCTCCCTGATAGGCCTAGTCTTAATAAAATGACAATCACAATATATTTAGGAAGGCAACAACAATAATAATAATAATAATAATAACAACAATAACAATAATAATTATAATAATAATAATAGTCATCAACAGCAGGCCAACGAGGAATAAAAATTACGATGATAACAGTTCCTATTACAGCTACTGGGAAGCCGGCACTGCCGTTTTTAAACTGTAACCTCATTATTCATTACACATTTTACACATTAGCCAATTATTTTATAGTCTGAAATTTGAGTTAAATAGTAGCGTATTGTAATATTAAAACGCCCACGTACTTTACATAAAGTATCATATGTTTTAAATGTTCATTTATGAACATGGCCAGTCAAATAATAATACATTTGGGCCTGGGATTATTGTAATAGCTTGGGCGATATATCCACTGATCATCACGTTGACATAAGAATGAATCATGATAATTATTCAGCTGCTTTCCCATCACAATTGCAAATTATGGTGGTCCCAAGAATTTACTAAAGAATTGACCACTAACGCAGGAAAATGTGTTGACGCAGAACAAAAATGTACAAAATCTGTTAGATACTGTAATTCCCTACACGCCGACACATCGAACAATATTTAGCAGTAGTTGCTGATAGGCAAGCAAGCGATGCTTCAATTTCGTGTCATTGCAGCGTGAGTATGGGCGCAATCTGTGTTGGTGGTGCCGGAGGAGCGATCGATCTGGATGCAGCGGCCGCAGAGAATCAAGAATTCCTCAGCACAAGAAGTACCGAACGACGGGAGATGATCATTCTCAACAACCGACTAGCTGCATATATCGAAAAGGCAAGGATCTCGTCCTTTTTCTCACTCTCTCTGACACACACGCGCGCGCGCACACACAGACACACACACACTCTCTGACACACACACACAAACACACACACAGCCCTGGAAAAAGGCCCAGAGAAAAAGGACAAAGAGAGAGCATCAAAATATGAAGTGTGCCATATTGCAGTTCTGACTGCTCTTGTGCCATGTTTTTTTTCTAAACCCATCTTTGACTGAATTTGTATGATTTTACCACGCGTGAGCGTGTCACACAGACAAGCAGTGTCGAAATGCGCCTTCTGGCTGGGAAAAAAAAAGCGAGGCAGCACATTACTCTCAGTTATTTGCACAGAGACTATACTCCAGCATGTAGCACACATTCTCTTTACAAGAAATATTGTATGTCTCACACTCTCCTGTCGAAACAGGTTCGAACGCTGGAGCAGCAAAACAAGTTGTTGGAGACGGAGATTGAAGCCTTCCACAATCGATTCGTGAAGCCTTCGGGCCTACGACTGTTGTATGAGGAGCAACTGAAGCAACTCAAGAGGACTGCTGATCAAATGAAAATCCAGCGGGTATGACATGGTGGATTTAACTCATATGGCAGCGGCTTGATTTTTAGGAGTTACGTCCTTTAAATGAACTTAAGCAGGAAAGAGATGAAGCATTTGTAGCAAAAGACGTTTGAACACTTATGTCGATGACTTGTTATTATATGTGGTTGGGCTGCATTCTCAGAGAAAAGGGTTATCTGTTAAATCATATGCCTTATGTCGTCTTTGTATTGTTTCATATATTGCATATAAACTGATGATTTTTTTTTTTGTGGCACAGCAGGGCAGGCATAAGATTTGTAACCTACTTTTTCACATTCTCCCATGTAGTCTACCTCCACAAAAATATTATTGAAACCGTCACGGATGTTGCTCTGTTTCAAAAAGATTTTGTTGAAATGCCGTTTTTAGGACCTAGCTGTAGCAGCTAAAGAGGCCATGGCGGGACAACTTGAAATGATCAAAGCCAAGTATGAAGAGGCCGTGGAGATGAGGAAGAAGGCCGAGATGGACATTGAAGCTTTCCGTCCTGTGAGTGCTAGTTCTTGTAATTTGTCTTCATCATCACAATAAACAATATAAACATCAATTAAGACAACAACAATAAAGACAACAAAGCTAAATTACGCATTCATTATGTATGAACACTTTTCCTCTTTTTATTCCAGGATGTGGACGCCGCCACCACCTCGCGCATTGCTCTAGAGAAACAGCTGGATAACTTGCAGCTGGAACTTGAGTTCCTTCAGAGAGTACACAAAGAGGTAATTACGTCGCATTAGTGTAACCTTATCAAAAAAGGAATTATCCTTCCTGTGATTTTTTATTTTATTTATTTATTTATTTTTTGTGCCTCAGGAAATCGAGGAACTGATGAAGCAGATCTACGCCGCGCACGCCTCAGTTCAAGACGCCTTCTCTCTCCCAGACCTCGCTGCAGCTATCAAGCAAATCCAACTTCAGTACGACAATATCGCGGCAAAGAATTTACAGGTGACTCGATTTCAACCTTAGATATGAATAGCATATTTTATAAACAAACACGGTAAGGACAACAAAACGGGGAATTGAACAATTAGGTGTTATTTCCCAACCACAGCGGGAAATGGATCACACGTTTTATTCCCTTCTACCCCTTAGGAAATGGATTCTTGGTACAAAACTAAATTCGAAGACCTCGGTAAGGCATCGACAAGACATGTGGACAAAGTTCGGAGTG
>NC_044503.1:25901983-25914483 GCF_902362185.1 Chanos chanos
TTTCCAATTTCTAACGAAGACCAAGGAGGAGAAAGGTTAAGCAGAAGAGATTATCTTTGAAGAACAAAAATATCATTAGCCTTTAATTTTGTAAAACTTGCATTAATTATGTTATAATTCAGATAAGATAGGTCTCAGATAAACAGGTCTATAAACCAAAAAATTCATGGACTGGGACTTGCTGATCAAAACAAATAGACACACACACACACACACGCTAAAAAGAAAAATGGACTTTGCAAATAAATAAAGAATATAGCCATTTTTATTTGCATGGATACATGTCCTCCCCCCGCACGCACACATACAGGTTTGCAACCAGCATTCTATTTTATTGGCAATTTTCGGGTTGTCACGTCCCGCTGTGACTGTTTTGGAAGAGTCTTAACCATAATATCTAATATACGACCAGAATATTTAAATCGGGGTCCTGTTTCAAGAGAGGGTTTGTTTCAAACAAAACTACTCATTCACAGCTCGCTTACAGAGAAAAGTTTTTCAATGGATAACTAATGGTCTGTCTAAACACACCGACAGACAAAATTTCCCTGGAAAAAATTTCTGCCTTTTTCCCAACGTCAACTCAATCAAGAATCAGTAAGGGCAAAAGTTGGACCTTTCTGAAACCTGAGAATTTCTGTCACTTTTCGCATATGGTTTGTGCCTTAATACCAATTAGGCCCGGCTGACACACAACGCTATTCACTGTGAGCTTTCCCTGAATACATTTGCCTAGAAATGAACTTCACAAATAGGGCTCGCGCTAAATGTGCTCGACAGCAGAGAGAATCGGGCAGACTAAATGTTCATTCTGAGGCGTTCGAGTGAGAAAAGGTATGAATTTATAAGGTACACCGAAACATTTCAATTCAGACAAGTTTACACCCCATTATGTGGGTCTTTTCAGTCGAGACAAGGGAGTTAAAGTTAGGGAAATTCGGTTCAAAAGGCAGGGCTAACTTTGTTCAGGCTTTGAATGCTGAAACGAAGCGGCTCTTTCTTCAGCGAGCTTTTAAAAATAAGAGCACGCATGAACAGCGTCGAATCAGTTGCCACTTATTTCGCCACTTTCTAATGCGATTTTGAATATTAGTCTGGGTTAAAATCCCAATCATGTCATCTGGTGGGACTCCCATACAAGCATAATTACTATTCAAACGCGTCAGTAATGTCCCACCCGCATCCCCTATCTGCGACGCAGCTGGTCCGCCCTTTGTGCAGCTCGAACTTTCCCGCAGCAACAGAGTAGGTTAAACGCATAAGACGCCTAGGAACCACAGCAAGACTTTTGAGGGTCAAAGTGAATGATTAAGCGGTTTAATCTGGTTGTTCAGACATGTTTTGAAAACTGACCCTTGTCTGCTTTCTATAAATGCAGCCACTTCCCAGATGCCGATTTTCTGCTACTAATTTAGTGAACATGGTCTACAAACCTAATTTCAGTTCTTACTGCGATGCATTCGCTAATGTGCTAAATTATGTTGCTTGCTCGAGTCTTCGTTTGTTCCCGCTTTCATCGAAGGTTGGCAGGTGTACTAGGCTATGTAAGAAAGAGCATTTTGTCCGTTGGTTACAATTTTACTGGAAAGTCTAATAAAAAGAATCTCACTGTAGAAAGAAGAACAAAGATCGGGCCATCGATACACTCTGCAAAGGTTTATGGTTGGCGTAAAAAATGTGTTTTCCTAGGAGTTTAGTGGGTCTTGGGAGGTATTGTTGTCAATCCAGATAGAGTGGTGAACCCTTGGCACCCCAGCATAGTTTGGAAGCATGAATGGAGTCCCCCTGGTGGGACATTGCCACTCTAAACTAGAGACTTGTTGTTCCTCTACATTCACGGCTCATTATGGGGCAACCTGTTAAATCAAAACCCGCATTTAGCTCCAATTGTAAAGCCGAGAGGCAGAGAAAGTGCAATAGCTACCTTTACTGAAACGTTCTCGAATCTCACAGTCTAATTTTTCACCCGCACCATTATCTGGTGTTGAGAAGCGAGGTCCATAAAAAAAAACAGCGCTGGAATGCTGTGATTGGGACCACAATATTGTTCTGAATAAAGCTGCGACCATGTAATTAATGTGTCTTTTAAAAAGGGGAGGACAATACCACCGTTCAAGCTATTTGATTTCATTTAATTTTCCATCCCATTTGCTCCGAACACTACGTTCACTTCTAACACCGAGCCTTTGACCGTCCACTGTGCTCCACTGCACGCATTAGGATGAGTTTCACCCCTGCTTTTCTATGGTAAGAAACAGAGAAGAAAATGTCCTCCTTTTCCCTTTTGTGAACAATTTATTTCAGTTGGAGAGAGCTTCAACTTTTGCCACAAGACAAGAATAAGAATCGGCCTGGCTGGTGTGGGCGCTGTGGAGGCCGGACCCACTATTTCAGGGTGGATGGGAACCAGTCACAAATGGCAACATTAATAAATAACCCTTTGCACAGCCGGCCTTTGCATGCGCCTATTGAAAAAATTGTTCGCGTGTCGTTCACGCTCTTTTGACTCATTAAGCGGCAAAAGGAGAAGGCTCTCCGAAAAGAGCAGTGGGGTACCTTTGCGTGGGGTGAGAAAGAGATCCCACCTCTTCTGCCCCAATTACACCGAAGTGTCATCGAAGAGTCGCCAGGGCAGAGGTTAGCAGGACATGTTCACGGGTTGAATTTATCGCCCACAAATTCTTGTTTCTCTCCCTCTCCTCTGTTGAACCATTCAGTACCATGATCAAAGGGGTCAAATGAAGTTTTAAAACCAGTTGCCACAATGAGACTGGACACTCACCGAATGCTTCTCAGAGGCATCCAGTTTTGTCCTTTCCACTTTGTCTCGTATTACACAGATCCACGTAAAATGCTATTTGTAAACGTCATTCTTTATTGAATGTTGAAAATTTCACTTTAACGCACACAAATAATTAAAATAAGCGCCAAGATATTAACTGTCAAAAAAGTTGTTCACACCATGCCCACTTTCTTCACACATTTCAGAAAAGGACACACTTAAGCAACGGATTACAGTATTTGCAGAAATGTTTGTCGCAGCTTGGAGAAAGGAAAAGAGCAGGGTTAAATGCGAAGTCAGTAACTGAAGACTTGCTAAAGTAAGATAAACAATAAAGAAAGAAAGAAAGAAAGAAAGAAAGAAAGAAAGAAAGAAAGAAAGAAAGAAAGAAAGAAATTAAATATGCCAGTAAGTGAGTGACGAAGTAAGAATTGTTTCGGCGTAAAGTGGATGGTCACAACTGACCTTCGCAGCTGGTGCTCCAAAGATTTGCTGTATGTTGTTACACTGACTGAAATCCTAAGATGAGTGTGTGAGTAAAAGAGAAAAAAGCCCACACAAGTGTGAAATGATAAGATGGTGGTTATTTTGAAAGCAGTAGCTATTTTTCTGGTCTTTCACCCGTAGAGTACCTGCCCGATCCGGGTCCGGCACACGCCGAGAGTCAATACAAGTTAACAAGTCTCCCTAACATTCCTACTTCTTTTGTTCAAGCAGGGACACACAATGCAGCCAAGAGAGAAAATAAAGAGCTTTGAAGTATATTAAGCCTAAAAGGATGCAGCCAAGTAGATTTAAAGTAGTCACTGATTTCCCAAAACTGGTTTGTATAGGAACAATAAAAGGGGAGAGAATTTATGGAGAAATTATACAGTGGATTTGTCACTTAAAATATCGGAACTGTCTGAAAGACAAAGACACATGCTGAGGATTAATGGTTGCGCCAGACCTTTGATTCTGCACTCTCTTTTCTCTGCCCTTGACAAATTGGATTTTGGGGATGGGAAGGTCGCCCGGCCTATTGTCTCTTGACCGTTTGGAACAGTTCATTATGCGCGAGGGTGAGGGAAAGTCTCCATGTGACCATCTAGGAGAGTTCTCCACAGCTGCTGAAATAGCGCAACTCTCTCATCGCGCAATGCTCGCCCTTGCGCATTAATGTGCCGAGGGGTACCTTGCTGCTCCATTAGAAAAGCCAGATCACATACGCCACCGCGTCATTTTGCGGGCGGAGATTAGTCACTCTTCATCTCCGCGCTTCTGCTCTTCTCAGTCAGTCCCTGCTTGGTCTTCCTGGTTCTGATCCTACTTCACACAGAGCCAGCCATGCAAGCGACCCGGACACCCACTATTTGTGTGTTTGCAGACTGCAGTATTCCAGCCGGTCTGCGGATAGGACCGATTCCGGGCATCTTCAAACTGGGAAAGTATGTGTCGGACCGCAGAGAGGTCGGACTTAAAAAGAAGGTAAGTGAAGTTGGACTTGTTAGGCTGAATAGCAAATATTTTACAATATTAAATATTTCGACTTAGTAAAATAATTTCAGTACTTTATAGCTAGAATGAATAATCCATTTATTAAACCAAATACTTTAACAAGTAACTATAACTAATGAAAAGTTTTAGAAAAAATATATTTAAAAAACTACTATTTTAGAGAATTTTTTTTTAACTTTAACATATCTGATTAATATATGCACAGTATATCTGTGTTACACCTAATATCACTGTATTTTCCTCCGTTACCACTCTTAGTATCAATACTACTGATACCATTTAGGATACTTAAAATAATCACAATTGGAAACATAAAAATAGACATACAAACACAATCCAAATTTCAACATTTTGCATGATTTACCCACGTCTGACCTAAACAATATATTTTTTATTTAAATATGTAGTTTTTCAATGAAACCAAATATGTGAGACATTTTTTTTTTTGTGCAGGTAAATGAATTAGATCGTTAGATTTAAATCTTGATCCAGTCCTGTCACAGTTCATTGTGCATTCGGTTATTAATTGGTTTGCGCTGTCAGTTTGGAAATAATTGAGCTATATTAGCGGGACAACTTGTCACTCTGCTCCTCTACTTAACCGTCTTAATAGGGCGACCTGAACTGCTATGAGAGATTTCATGCTCTCGCTCCCTCAGATTTCACAGGCTAGTAGGCTAGTTATTCTGATGTACCATTATTTTCAGTACATAGCAGCAAGGGAAAATGTCAGTGTACTAGATTATATAGCCTCAAGTTTTATTTTCGAAAGAATACTTTAAGAACACACTTAAAAATAAATAATGTTCTGAGTATAAAAATACACATAGAAGAAAAGTAGTTTAAAGTAATATAATTTGAACATACAGCATGTAAAACGTTAAAAAACTACATGTCGTTCATGGAATAAATTGTAAATTGTAACGACTAATGATATTTATTTTTTTTCTAGCTCAGGGGTCAGTTTTTTTGTCCTGCTTTGTTTTGTTTTGTTTTTTTTTGTCTATTTTGGTTAAATATAAGTTGATAATGGAGAAGTCTTTTTAATGCTGTCTGCGCCTGTGATTGATGCGCTTAAATGTAACGCCCTGGGCAATGAACGATCATCAGGTGCAATATCCGTGTCAAATGTCACGCTTTAATGTTTAATTTGTTTGAGCAGCATAGAAACCCTCTGACACTCCTCAAATTCGTTTCTCATATCAGGTCAATTATATGGCATTTACTCTGGAAAATTATCAGGACTGTTTAATAGAGCGAGTAAAGACATATTAACACGCTTAGGGATAGCTCTAGGTATTAGATATTAGTCATGTAAAACCAGCAATAAATAATTAATTAAAGTAAAGAATAAAAAATAAAGAAATAAATAAAGAATAAAATATAATAATATATACCACATAATTAAAATAAATGGTCAATTTTACAATTTTGTAATTTATATCAAGAAAGAGACAGGGTTTTTAGATTCGACTGTAATAGCAAGCGCCAATTGTCACGTATTATTTCACGTCTTTTACATTTTCTCTTGGCACAATAATAATGGCATAAACAATGGCATTTTGTATTTTTGCCACGTAGATTCGCATGTTGAGGGGAGAATTCGTGGACGAATCTGGTAATTCAGTAACGGACTGGATTGGATTGATACGCGCGGCCAGAAACAGTCAAGAACAAAACCTTGAAGCTGTTTCGGATTTACCCGGCGGACAGGTAAATTCGGAAGTTCTGAAACATTAAGTTACCTCTGCTCAATTGAAATTTACACCCCATCCTGAAATATCTGCCTAATATCTGACCATTTGCTTTGCCTCATGTTTCCTCCGCAGATTTTCTATCGTGTCTTGAGAGAAATTCAGCCTGGAGAGGAGTTGAGCGTGTGGTATTCAAACACACTGGCTCAGTGGTTAGATATACCCACGACTGCTACTCCGACGCACGACGAGAAAGGTAAGAGGCCTCTCAGAGCTATGAAATAAAATAATGAGACCACAGGTTTCATGAAGAAATTATGCGGTAATGCGATTCTGAGCATCTTTGACCACGCCCGCCGCAGTACAGTTAACTTTTAATTTATTTCTGACACATTCCCGTTTCAAAACGGTTCCGACCTGCTAGGGGACGGACAGTCACTTATGGCTTCAGTTTTCAAATAGAAATGGACACTTGTGAAGCCACTTTCAGCACTGCCGGCTGACTTGCTGACTTTAGACATTAAGTGAATAAAATCAGAAAAAAAAAAAACCCTCAAGCGGCAATAAACATTATTAAAAACTGGTAAAAATGAAAAACTGCTTTCTTTATTTATCTTAAATAGAATGTATTACGTGCCTACAAATAATTAAAATTCATACATTAGGTTACAGTAAATAGCAAAGACAAGAACACTGTAATTACTAATTGACACTGATAATAATAATAATAACAACAATAATAATAATAATAATAATAATAATGATAACAATAATAATAATCTAATCCGTTAACAATGCAGTCTTTAATTACTGTGTAAATACGCTGAAACATAGCATAACAGCTGAACGTTATGTGGATTTGTTTTCCGTAATCTTTGCGGCACCATCTTAATCGAACTAATCCGATTTAAATCCGGTTAGATTATTAATGTTTACCAGGGCAATCGAGGCTGTCCATATTCATGACCTAACAAGACCAATAATTAACAGGAAAAAATACTGCGGCGCAGAATATGAGCCACAGATACATTTTTTTCATAATCATTTTCGTTTGCTCCACACACTGTGGATGTCATTTTAATTATGGTTTCATTTTCTTAACATAAAAATTTACAGAACGTAATCATGCCTCGTCTGAACAATCACTGGAGCTCATGCATGGAGTTTCTGAGTGGGGGCGAGGTTAACAAATGTCACCTAGTCATTAATATTCATGTATTCAAAAGCAAATAAATTCAAAAAAGGTGCTGTACGGTAAATTAGCTGGCTACATAAGGTATTGTTGTCTAATGAATGCTAACTTTTATGTGGGATGTATATTGCCCTGATTTGCGACGCTGGGCTGTGTGCGCTTGCTCTCCGGCCAATACACCGTGCGCTCCTTGACATACGCTTGCTATTCTCCAGCGTCAACAGATGGGCAAGCCTCATTGTCTTTCGCGACTTGCGATTTCAAGCAACAGCTGCTGTCACTTCCACGGGAAAGAGCCCAGAGAAAGTACCTATTCAATGCATTGGTTTGTAAGCGCCAGATTGGACCCGCGCTTGCTCTTTTGATGGCGATAATAAACAGCGGCCATATAAGGATTACAAAATCATTACATCTATATAATTGACCTCAAATTGTTCAACCGGTGTCATGCCAACGTGAAATCATGTCTCTTTGTCGCTGCACCTACAATGCACGTGTAGATAGATAGATAGATAGATAGATAGATAGATAGATAGATAGATAGATAGATAGATAGATAGATAGATAGATAGATAGATAGATAGATAGATAGATAGACAGAAAATATTGATTGTTTGATTTTAACTCCTTTTTTCTCCTTCTGTCATTACAGGCGAAGAGCGTTATATTTGCTGGTACTGTTGGAGAATTTTCAAATACCCAAATACACTCAAGGCTCATGTACATTTTCATTGTGCTTTGAGCAATGGACGAGGGTTTATGAACAGTGAGCAAGCAAGGGGGTCTGAAAATTTCAACAGATCTCCAAAATCGGGAGATATTCCAAACACCTCAACCTCACCAAGGAACGGTCACAACACCTCAGTGTCGGAGTCCGTAAGACGGGTAGTATCCTCTTCCTCACCTTTTCTCAACAAGGCAGGAATATCAAAGAAACCGAGTCCAGAGGAACAGGACAGAGCCCTGGACATGAGCGTGACCTCGGCAAGAAATCACGGGCATATCCTTGGCCTAACTGGGGCCTCATCTTTGCTGAATAATATGGGGTTTCATCCAGGAGCGCGTTCAGCTTTCAAACCGATGGGACATTCCAAGATGACTCCGGTTGATGTCTCCAGAGAAGATTCCAATGGGAAGTCTAACGGGCTTGGATTCAGCAAGCTTTTGGGAAACATGAAGTCTTCTCGTTCTATGACTGAGCCCGTATCCAGTGGCCATCCTTCAAAATGTGTTCACCCCTTGGACACTCCACCATCAGCAGTACCATGCACAAATTCCATTCCGATCATACGTCACTTTGAGGAGACCTCCGCTTTTAAGCACGTGGAGAGCCGCATGCACACTGGTCTGTCACCCTCGCGGTATTCTCAAATATCCTCTGGGTTCCACTTTGAGCGATTTACCCTTCCGCAGTTTGATGGAGTCAAGCCATACCATGGAGACTGTAACATCCCTCTTATGCCCTTCACTGTCTACAACGGCGAACTTCTTTATAGTTCACCATATTACCCGCTAAAGTTTCACTTCAGTAATCTTTTGAAATATCCGGATTCAGTGTCCTACTTCGGTGCACCAGCTCTCAACCCAGACCTTGGATCAATCGCAAACATAGACAGGGAGATAGCAATGCATACACAACAGCTATCTGAAATTGCAGTTGAGAAGAATCGCGCTAGGCTTGAGTCTATGCCGTCAACAAACCCCGGCTCAGGGAAACCTAAAAAAGGACATCTGTGTCTTTACTGTGGAAAACTGTACTCTCGAAAATACGGTCTGAAGATTCACATGAGGACTCATACAGGGTACAAGCCACTAAAATGCAAGGTCTGCTTCAGACCCTTTGGAGATCCGAGCAACCTGAACAAGCACATCCGACTGCATGCGGAGGGGAACACTCCATACCGGTGTGAATTTTGTGGAAAAGTGCTCGTCCGCAGGAGGGACTTAGAGAGGCACGTTAAATCAAGGCATCCGGGACAAACTATTAAAAAATCCGAGGACAAAATGGAGGGCATCTATGAAGATCCCGAACAAAAGAGTGACAATGACAGCGACGTTGACGTGTGCTTCACCGATGATCAGAGTGACCAAGAATCGAGCAAAAATAATGATTAATGGATGGACTGTTGGGCATATTAAAGCGTGGTCTATGGGCACTGTAATGACACGGCTGAAAATGCTATGTGTATATTGATTTTTATATAAATTATGTCCCACCCCCCACCCCCCAAAACATTGGCCACTAAATGCTATAAAACCACTTAAGGCGCGAATCATACCAATGACGCCAATATTATTTTTACAGGGGAAAGAGATTGATTTTTTGTTGTTGTTGCAAAATTTCGATTTTGTGCAACTCATTATTCAACTTCATCCCCGGTTTGAAGCTGCACCTTATAAAGGAGAAGACAAAAAAAATCGAAATGATGTTGGAAAAGATGGGCAAAAGTTTGCCTTTTTCATTCCATTGTGCTCTTGTTTTCAACAGTGGCAGTTGTGGCAAACTATTTTTCTGTATTTTTTGCCCCCATTCCTGTTTAATCAATATTACCTGTTAAATTTGCACTTTTTTGGCAAAAGCATTTGTCTGATAACGACATGATAAAATCTTCAGAATCCTTTCAGTAGCCAGAACCAATGGAGATATTAAAGTATTTTATCTGATGTTCTTAAAAATATTGGTAGAGATTTTAATGTAAAAATGTAAAAATATGATTATTCACTGTTAAGTGGAAGCTGTGGTTGTACGTTTGTTAATAAGTGACATTGTTTATGGGTAATATTTTCCTCTGGTTTATTTCAATGTCCGTTTTGAATAAAATTTAAAGTAAAAATGTTTTCATGTTTTTTAAAGACTGGTCTCTAATCAGTGTTCAGAAATATATTTAATGCATGCAAACATTTACAGCATGCCAAAATGAATAGGAAGTGTAGCCTATACTCTAATCTTCCGAAAACCTAAAATTTCGCTCAATATGTGGCAATATTAGAGAAAAAAGGAAAATGAAGAGACCACCAAGATTTAGTAACCTAATTCTTCAATTCTTCTTTATCAAGAGCTAAAAGTCTTCTTTATAAAGAGCTATAACACGGACTTGCTAAAAGGCAGAAACAAAAATCTAAACTAAATTATTGTTCCTCTGTCGGAATGTAGGTCAATGAAGAATTCCTGGGGCGTCATTATCTTCTCCAGACCAAAAGCCTTGCTTCTGTTTTACAGTAATTCCGCAGTAAATCTTTCCAGCATCTTACAGGTTTCCGCTAAAGGCATGGAGGTAACCAATCAAAGATTGATGAAATGAATCAATGAGTTCCGCTACATCGGACCAAAAAGACTTTGTAACGTAAAATGGGGGCGAAAGACAATCCCTGCTGTTGTCGTTTTAGCGATAAAAGTGTGCCTGGCCCCTTGAAAAAGAATGCTCAGAAAGCTCTTGCGCATTTTTTCCCCCCCAGTTGTAACTCGGGCTGTCAAAATGGCTTAACACTGACGCAACAAACAACCTTCTGTAAGTAAATTCAGCCTGAGCAAAATTAAATACTTCCAATTACTTTCCTGAAATTTGACTACTGTTGCTTAACAGAAACGTATCCTCCCTCAACAAAATACACTTTTGATTTGGCACTGGGCAGTAATATTACAGCATTAAAACATACGCTAACGTCAAAGTGAGGATTAAAAAAAACATGTTTTATTTGGGCAGTTTGCGTCGCACTTATATCTTGTATAAATGTTTCACATATATGCACAGTATAACCCCTAGCCTACTGGATTTTGACCACACATCTGAGAGCAACTTTTACCTAAACCAGTTACTCATGGGAGAAGACTCGAGAAAATATCTCAATACTCCATAACTTGGCTGCATTTAGTCAAGGAAAATTATATCTTTCGAGTGACTTTTCAGCGTTTGAAAATGAGTCTAAACGCTTGCATTATTAGTGGCGAGTCAGAAGTAATTTTTCATTTCAGAACCCGCAAAGCTTGTCATAACTTTTATCCGCAGTTTTTCATTGTGATAGACCAAAACCTTACGATGGAGAGTAGGCCTTGCCATCTTCCTTTTCCGTGTATTCGTCTTCAATAAAAATGTATAAATATATATATATATATAAACAGCAGTCTACGTGAATATAATAATCTATCTATCTATCTGTCCATCTATTGTACATACAGCCTCCAATATGTTCAATGGGCTTATTTCCTGAACATCTACATTATATCTTTTTTCCCCCAGATTACTGATCGAGGAAAATTACAAACCATGACAATGAATAGAGAATGCCACCCTGATGTCAACAAAGTTGGTGACCTTGCACTTATCTACCAAGTATTTCATCTTTCACTAAATCTAGCACCAGAAGGACACATGAATTAAGTTAGTGAGGCACCCTTCATTTAGAGACCTGAGGAGTGGGAACTGAAAAAACAGGAGGTTCGAAGGAGAGAGATGGACATTTCAAAGGGTACAAGGCTACCTGTGAAGGCTACTTCTCCTCCGCTCATCAGCATCTCCTCTCTCCCTGTCTTCCTCTCTTTCCTCTCCTCACTGGTGTGGCCTTGACAAGGCACGCTTGATGTCCTCAGTCTGATTGCCTTGGATCCTCTCACACGCACTGGCGCAAACGTGTGTGTGTGTGTGTGTGTGTGTATACATCACACCGTATTTCTCTTTCAACCCGGCAACCAGTTGGACATTGTCAAAGAGGCACTGACAAACAAAACAGGCTACTTAAACTTTAAAGGACAGCTTCTGACCAGTGACGGTTTGCGTGAATATCCGTCTTTGTGGGAGAGGAAAAATAAAGGGGAATTCTGTGCAGTTGTGTGTAATTACTGTCTCTGAGCAAATAAATGAATCCCTATGCGAGTGTGTTGTATCTGGAATATGAGAATGAATATGAGTGTGGATAATTTTGTGTGTAACCACCCCCCCCCCCCCCCCCCCCCCCACGCTGGCAAGAGTGTCACACTGTGCGTCGTCTCTTTTGTATCATGCATTCTTGTTCACCGCTCTTGGTTGTGTGGCTCTGTCACCCTGGATCAGGGCCAGAGATTATACCCAATCCTCGGTACCCCTCCTATTAGTGTTCAAATCAATTAGTGCCGTTCATTAGTGCAGACACCAGAGAGAAGGGATTGATTGAGAGACCCTCAGCTTTCTCGCCGCATGAGAATTTATCAGAACTTTGATTCACTAACATTTACCCATTAGCTACTTATTAACACCGGCATTGCCGCTGGAGAGAAAGAGGGAGAGAGAGAGAGAGAGAGAGGGAGAGGGGAAACAAAAACTCAAAACAGCTCTGAAATTGCTTTTTTTGTATGTGGGCA